>NW_027412487.1:300000-503447 GCF_048565385.1 Saimiri boliviensis
GAATTTCTGATGTAATAGTGTTTCAAATTGCAAGGTCCGTGTGGCAAAACCAAGAATTGCCTGAAAAGATTTAGTAGATCTAGAAATTAGGCTAGGGACATTCTAAGTAAATTTCATTTTAGTTTCCCGAATGGAATTTACCTCCCTTGCCTCCCACTGCTGGTTGGGATATAATGATAAATGTATATCACAAGTCTACCTGCGGATTAGAAAAATAGAATCTGTATTTTATATGTCAGAAATGCATTCAGCTCTAAATACAAGAAGCTGAAACAGATGGGAGTAGATTTACCTTGTACAAATAGTAAGCTGGGGTGAGCAGTCTAGGCTAGTGGATCAGGCTGTTCCATGTTTCTGCTTCGTCATTTTAGCATGTAGACCCTAGTTCTCAGGCTTGTTGCCTCATGATCACAGATGGCTGTCACACTTCCAGACCTTAGGTCTGTATTCCAGCAAGAAACAGTATGAAGAGCAAAGCAGAGGGCAAAAGCCTGTCTTCTAGCAAACCATCTTCTTACACAACAAGGGAGTTATCCAACCAGTTATTGGCCAGAACTATCAGAAGGCTGTGCCTACTTGCAAGGGAAAATAATAAGGCATTAAATGAATTAGCTTAGGGTAAGATGAGAAAGAACCCAGTAAAGAAATAGTTTGGTAGGGTCTGTAGGGTCTGTTTCCTTAAGCTATGTTCTCTAATAACTTGCCTGGTTACTGGAATGGTTTTGGGGCTTGTCTGATGGTCCAGTGGCCCTTGGTGAGTCTCTCTGGTAAAGTCTGTGTTTGCTTTAGCTTCCTGTAGGAGTTGTCAATGAGGATTATGAGGCACTGCAGTGTTAGAAGTGACCAAGCCACATTCATTTTAGCCACTGGAGAAAACAGTAATCAGTTTAACCACCTCTTGTATTTATTTATTTATTTATTTTTATTTTCATTTTTTTGAGACAATTTTACTCTTGTTGCCCAGGATGGAGTGCAGTGGTGTGATCTTGGCTCACTGCAACCTCCGACTCCCAGATTGAAGCAATTCTCCTGCCTCAGCCTCCCAAGAAGCTGGGATTACAGGCACGCCCAATTAATTTTTGTATTTTTAGTACAGACAGGATTTCATCATGTTAGCTAGGCTGATCTCAAACTCCCAACCTCAGGTGATCTGCCTGCTTCGGCCTTCCAAAGTGCTGGGATTATGGGTGTGAGCCACTGTACCTGGCTACCGACCCATTTTAGATACATCTGGATTCGGGCCTTTCCTCCATTCACATTCATTTGCAAGTCATCACTTGTATTTGTAGTTTTTATTTAAATTATAAAAATAGTATCCTTAGCAAACTAACACAGGAACAGAAAACCAAATACCACATGTTCTCACTTAAATGTGGGAGCTGAATGACAAGAACTCATGGATACAAAGAAGGGAACAACTGACACTGGGATCTACTTGAGGGAGGGGTGTGGGAGGAGGTGTTTAGTGTACAGGTTATTTCATCGTAGTTATGTTTTACAGAAAATATTGGGTACTAGGCTTAATACCTGGTTGATAAAATAATCTGTACACCAAACTCCCACAGCGAGTTTACCATTTGCTACCTGTATAACAAGGTTTCACATGTAACACTAAACCTCAGAATTTTTTTTTAAGTGTGCTTGCTATTTTAAAAATATAAATTATGGTATGGGAGTGTACACCTGTTATCCCAGCTACTTGGGAGGCTGAGGCAGGAGAACTGCTTGAACCCAGGAGGTGGAGCTTGCAGTGAGCCTAGATCGTGCCATTGTACTCCAGCCTGGGTGACAGAGCAAGAATCTGAGACCTCTGTCTCAAAATAAATATATTTTATTTATTTCATAAAATGAAAATATATAAAGAAAAAAAAAGGCTAGGCACGGTGACTCACGCCTGTAATCCCAGCACTTTGGGAGGCCAAGGCGGGTGGATTGCCTGAGGTCAGGAATTCAAGACAAGCCTGGCCAACATGGTGAAACCCCATCTCTACTAAAAATACAAAAATTAGCTGGGCATGGTGACGCACACCTGTAGTCCCAGCAACACAGGAGGCTGAGGCAGGAGAATCACTTAAACCTGGGAGGCGGAGGTTTCAGTGAGCCGAGATCACACCATTGCACTCCAGCCTGAGCCACAAGAGTGAAACTTCATCTCTTTCTTAGTTCCCATACCCTCACTCCCCAGATTTAACTGTTAAGTGTTTGGCATTCATCCCTCCAGCCCTTTCTGGGCTGAAATGCAGCCTGCATGTACCAATATGACTATCTCCAAAGTTTCCAGCTCTGCCCATCCCAGCTGGTGGTGTGGAAGCCCCACCCTTATTTGTGGGGACTCCATGCTGACTGATTGGTGCTTGTATCTCTCCTGCCTACATATAACTTATCATTTCACTTTCTCTTTCCATCAACAACATATCCTGTGCGTCTTGCCGTGCCAGCATGTATAAATGTACTTTGTCGGTGTTCACTGCTCTGTGGTGTGCCACAGTCTGGGTATATTGTCATACCCTACATGGTGCTAGACTTTTTGTCCCAGATGACAGGTGTGCCCTTCCTTTCACTAAAAGATCCTGTTGTCCCCTTTCTGATTTAGAATCTGAAGGCGGCTGATAGTGACCCCACGGCCCCACCTTATGATTCTCTGCTCGTGTTTGACTATGAAGGAAGTGGTTCCGAAGCTGCTAGTCTGAGCTCCCTGAACTCCTCGGAGTCAAAGACCAGGACTATGACTACTTGAACGAATGGGGCAATCGCTTCAAGAAGCTGGCAGACATGTACGGAGGCGGCGAGGATGACTAGGGGACTCGAGAGAGACGGGCCCTAGACCCGTGCGCTGGGAAATGCAGAAATCATGTTGCTGGTGGTTTTTCAGTGCCCTTCTCTTGAGATGAGTTTCTGGGAGAAAAAAAGACTGGTCAGTGATGCAGTTAGTATAGTTAGAATTTCCACTTTATAGCTCTCATCGGTGTGTCTTAGGAAAGTTTTGACTTACTCCTAGAAGCTTTTTTCCCCCCCATCTCTCTTTACATGGTGGTGATGTCCAAAAGATACCCAAATTTTAATATTCCAGAAGAACAACTTTAGTGTCAGAAGGTTCACCTAGCACCTTGCAGATTTTCTTAAGGAATTTTGTCTCACTTTTGAAAAGAAGGGGAAAAGTCAGCTATTCTAGTTCTGTGGTTTTGTGTATATAATTCTTTTTTTTAATTTGTGTGCTTCCGCTCATTGCTACAAAGTCCCCCTGCCTTTTTTTTTTTTTTAAACAGGGTCTCCTTCTATCAGCCGGCTTGGAGTACAGTGGTGCAATCACAGCTCACTGCAGACTTGACCTCCCAGGTTCAAGTAATCCTCCCAACTCAGTCTCCCAAGCATCTGGGACCACAGGCATGCACTACTATGCATGACTAATTTTTTTAATATTTGAGATGGGGTCTCCCTATGTTACTCAGGCTGGTCTTAAATTCCTGGCTCAAGTGATCCTCCCATGGTGGCCCCCCAGAGTATTGGGATTAGAGGCATGACCCATTGCACCTGCCCAGCTCCCAAATCCCTGCCATTTTTGTTTTTTTGAGATAGAGTCTCGCTGTGTCACCCAGGTTGGAGTGCAGTGGCATGATCTCAGCTCACTGCAATTTCTGCCCCCTGGATTCAAGCGATTCTCCTGCCTCAGCCTCCTGAGTAGCTGGGATTACAGATATGCACCACCACACCCAGCTAATTTTAGTGTTTTTAGTAGAAACAGGGTTTCAGCATGTTAGTCAGGCTGGTCTCAAACTCCTGACATTGTGATCTGCCCACCTTGGCCTCCCAAAGTGATGAGATTACACGTTTAAGCCACTGCACCTGGCCCTCCCTGATGTGTTTTTTTTTTTTTTTTTTTTGAGACGGAGTTTTGCTCTTGTTACCCAGGCTGGAGTGCAATGGCATGATCTTGGCTCACCGCAACCTCCGCCTCCTGGGTTCAGGCAATTCTCCTGCCTCAGCCTCCTGAGTAGCTGGGATTACAGGCATGCGCCACCACGCCCAGCTAATTTTTTGTATTTTTTTTTTAGTAGAGATGGGGTTTCACCATGTTAACCAGGATGGTCTCGATCTCTTGACTTCGTGATCCACCCGCCTTGGCCTCCCAAAGTGCTGGGATTACAGGCTTGAGCCACCGCGCCCGGCATCCTGATGTTTTTTAAGAGACAGAGTTTCGCTCTGTCACCAAGGCCTGGGATGCAGTAATGTGATCATAGCTCACTGTAACCTCAAACTCTGGTGCTCAATCAATTCTCCCACCAGCCTCCTCTTTATTTGTTGTACAGATGGGGTTTTGCCATGTTGTCCACGCTGGTCTTGAACTCCTGGCCTCAAGCAATCCTCCCACCTTGGCCTCCCAAAGTGCTGGGATTGCAGGCTTGAGCTGCTGTGCCCAGCCTCCATGTTTTAGTATCTACTCTCACTCCTGAATTCAGTTGCTTTGCCCAAGATAGGAGTTCTGCAATGCAGAAATTACTGGGCCCTTTTAGGATAAGAAGCTTGTGTCTTCATCTGGCCACATCTTGACTGGGTATTGTCTACTCAAGATCTTTGATGACTTCCCTCTTTCATCTCCTGAGTACGTTACTTGCAATGGGCATCTATCCAGTGACTTGTTCTGATGTGTTCATCAATGTTTATTTAGCACTGAAACAAGAGTAATATACTCCCAGACTTAGAATAGTGCCTGAAGTGCAGTAGCCAAAGACAGAGTGAAACTATGAAAAGTGGGCATGGAGATGGCAGGAAAGCTTGTCATTGAGCCTGTCAATTTAATAAACTGATGCTGAGGATGACTGAGGTAGGTCTACTTCATTTCTGAAAATTCTGGAGGGAATGGAGGAATCTCAACAGGTGTTTCTGACATAGGATCCGTGCTTTGTACTCAAAGCCCAGAATCCCCAAGTGCCTGCTTTTGATGATGTCTACAGAAAATGCTGGCTGATTGAACACATTTGCTCAATTCCAAATGTGCATAGAAAACTGGGAATATCTAAAATTCCAATTGTTTTTCTTAGGAGCAAGAAGAAAATGTGGCCCTAAAGGGGATTAATCGAGGGATGGGGGATGGGGGTAAAGATCTTGAATTGGATCTTTTTTTAATTTAAATGTGAGTTTCCACTTTTGACAATCAAAGGAAAGACTTGTTGAAACAGCTTTACTGTTTCTCAAGTGTTCTGGAGAAAAAAAATCAACCCTGCAATCACTTTTTGGAATTGTCTTAATTTTTCTGCAGTTCAAGCTGTATCGAATATAGTTGTATGTAGAGAATGTCACTGTAGTCTTGAGTTTGTATGTGTGTGGGTACTGATATTTTCTTTGGGGGTGGAAAAGGAAAATGCTGAAAATTATTCTCAAAGATGAATTTTTATAAATTTTATTAAAGAATTTTGTTAAACCATTGTTGAACTTGTTTGATTCCACCACATTTCCAGGCAAGAGAAAAGATGGATGGAGATAACCTCAGTCAAACATGGAGAAATGCCAGGCGCGGTGGCTCATGCCTGTGATCTCAGCATTTTGGAAGGCCGAGGCAGGTAGATCACTTGAGCTCAGGAGTTGGATAGCAGCCTGGGCAATGTGGTGAAACACCATCTCTACAAAAACACAAAAATTAGCTGGGTGTGGTGGCATGAACCTGTAGTCCCAGCTACTTGGCAGGCTGAGGCATGAGAATCACTTGAACCTGGGATGTGGAGGTTGCAGTGAACCAAGAGCATGCCACTGCGCTCCGGCCTGGGCAACAGAGTGAGACTCGGTCTCAAAACAACAACAACAACAACAACAACAACAACAACAAAAATGGAGAAAGAAGCTTCATGCTGAAATAACTTCTCCAGAAGTTTCTATCATTATACTGGGGGCAACATAGGAGAAACTACATTCACATGGTAACCTAAATAAATAGGAGAAACTAAATTCACATAGGTTTGAACAGTATCCATCCACGTGACATGTTGAAACCAACAAAATTCCCATGTCCACTGGAGACTGTGGGCCCAGTTGAAGGACAGGACAGAGCCAAGTTTCAAACAACATTCTCAGAGTCAGCAAGTGAGTACAGGCCAGTGGTTCTCTGAATGTGGCCCCTCCCCCATGGGACATTTGGCAATTTCTGGAGTACCTGGGGAGCTGTTGTCATGTCAAGGCCGGGCATGCTGCTAAACATCCCTGCACAGCACAGTTCCCCCAAACAAAGAATGATCCAGCCCAAATGTCAGCCACTGTTAAGAAACACTGGTGTAGGCCTAAAATTTTTCTCTGTTGAAAAGGGTATGACTTTTCTCTGGGTAATTTTTTAGTGTGGTAAAATACCACATACAATTTACCATTTTAGCCCTTTTTTTTGTTTCTTTTTTGAGACAGGGTCTCACTCTGTCACCCAGGCTGGGATGTAGTGGCACAATCACGGCTCACTGCAGCCTCAATCTCCCAGGCACAAACAGTCCTCCTGTCTTAGCCTCCCTAGTAGCTGGGACTACAGGTGTGCACGATTACACCCAGCTAATTAAAAATTTTTTTTTGTAGAGACAGGGATCTTGCTATGATGCCAAGGCTGGTCTTGAACTCCTGGACTCAAGTGATCTGTCCTCCTTGGCCTCCCAAAGTACTGGGATTACAGAAGTGAGCCACCACTTTGGCCTCATTTTAGCCATTTTTAAGTATATAGTTCAATGACATTCAGTATATTCACATTGTGTTGCAAATGTCACCACTATCCATCTTCAGAACTTTTTCATCATCCCATACAAACTATGTACCCAGTTATTTTAACTGATTTTAAGTGTACAATTCAGTGGTATTAAATACATTCAAAATGTATAACCATCAGCTCTGGTTTTAGAGCTTTTTCATCATTCCAAATAAATGTTGTATCTAGTGGGCAGTAACTTTCCATTCCTACCTGCCCCCAACCCCTCATCTCATTTATATTCTCTTCACATAAGTAAGCCCCTTTAATCATCCTTTTGAATCTGGCTTTTTTTTTTTTTTTTTTTTTTTTTTGAGACAGAGTTTCGCTCTTGTTACCCAGGCTGGAGTGCAATGGCGCGATCTCGGCTCACCGCAACCTCCGCCTCCTGGGTTCAGGCAATTCTCCTGCCTCAGCCTCCTGAGTAGCTGGGATTACAGGCACATGCCACCATGCCCAGCTAATTTTTTGTATTTTTAGTAGAGACGGGGTTTCACCAGGTTGACCAGGATGGTCTCGATCTCCTGACCTCGTGATCCACCTGCCTCGGCGTCCCAAAGTGCTAGGATTACAGGCATGAGCCATCGAGCCCGGCCCTTTTTTTTTTTTTTTTTTTTTTTGAGACAGAGTCTCACATTGTCATCCAGGCTGTAGTGAAGGGGCATGATCTTGGCTCACTGCAATCTCCGCCTCCTGGGTTCAAGCAATTCTTCTGCCTTAGCCTCCCGATAGGGGAGACTACAGGCGTGCACTACCACGCCCAACTAATTTTTTTTTTTTTGTATTTTTAGTGGACATGGGATTTTATCATGTTGGCCAGGATGGTATTGATCTCCCTAACTTGTGATCTTTCTGCCTTGCCTTCCAAAGTGCTGTGCTGGGATTATAGGCGTGAGCCACCGTGTCCAGCTTTTTTTTCTTTTTTCTTTTTTTTTTTTTTTTTGACTGAGTTTCGCTCTTGTTACCCAGGCTGGAGTGCAATGGCGCCATCTCGGCTCACCGCAACCTCCGCCTCCTGGGTTCAGGCAATTCTCCTGCCTCAGCCTCCTGAGTAGCTGGGATTACAGGCACACGCCACCACGCCCAACTGATTTTTTGTATTTTTTTTTTTAGTAGAGACGGGGTTTCACCATGTTGACCAGGATGGTCTCGATCTCTTGACCTCGTGATCCACCCGCCTCGGCCTCCCAAAGTGCTGGGATTACAGGCGTGAGCCACCGTGCCTGGCCGCCTTTTTTTTTTTAAAAAAGACAAGGTCCTGCTCTGTTCCACAGGCTAAAGTGCAGTGGTGCAATCTCGGCTCACTGCAACCTCCCAGGTTCAAGCAATTCTCCCGCCTCAGTCTCCTGAGTAGCTGGGATTACAGGTGTGTACCACTATGCCTGGGTAAATTTTGTGTTTTTAGTACAGTTTCACCGTGTTGGCCAGGCTGGTGTCAAACTCATGACCTCAAGTGATCCACACACGTTGGCCTCCCAAATTGCTAGGATTGCAGGCATGAGCCACTGCACCTGGCCGGCAGTGAAAATTAAAAAGATATTTTGGGGAAAATTGGGGGCTTTGATATGTATTACTCGTTCCCAAATGAATGTTTAATTTTCTTGGGTATAATATTGGTAATCTGGTTCTCTCAAAGAATTCTTTATTAGAAACAGAGTTTCATCATGTTACGAAACCAGGTGCCAGGTCTCGAACTCCTGGGCTCAAACACTCCACCCACCTTGGCCTCCCACAGTCCTGGGATTACAGGCATGAGCCACATCGCCCAGCCCCAACTTTTAATTTTCAGTCTCTTGTTAATTAAGAAGAAAACGCCTTCCCAGTTATTATCAGAAACTATTAGGCCGGGCGCAGTGAATCACTTAAGGTCAGGAGACCGAGGCAGGTGGATCACTTAAGATCAGGAGTTGGAGACCAGCCTGGACAACATGGTGAAACCCTGACTCTACTAAAAATACAAAAATTAGCTGGGCATGGTATGTGTGCCTGTAATCTGAGTTACTCAAGAGGCTGAGGCAAGAGAACTGCTTGAAGCTGGGAGGTGGAGTTTGCAGTGAGCCGACATCGCTCCAGCCTGGGCAACAAGAGCGAGACTCCATCTCAAAAAAAATAATAACTATTAGCTTACCGTCTTTATTACCCAGCAAACTACAGAAAGGATAGAGTGCAACATGAGCAGTATGGAGTCTTATGCAATTCACGAGGACCACTGAGTCCTTACATGAATCTGGTGGCTAATATTTTTATTATGTTGTGACAATGACTCCTGACTGTTATCTCTTATACCTCATTTTCTTTATCCATTCATCTGTTGATGAGTACTTAGGTTAATTCCATAGCTTAGCTGTTGTGAATAGTGCTGCAGTGCTCATGGAAGTGCAGACATCTCCATGACACACTGATATCAAACCTTTTGGGTAAATACCCAGAAATGGAATTGCTGGATCCCTTTATCCATTTTTGAATTGGGTTGTTTAATGTTGAGTTTTTAAAATATCTATTCTGGAAATTAATCACTTATCAGATACATAATTTCTTCACATCCTCCCCAGCACGAGTTCAATTTTTTTCTATGTATTTTATAATCTTGTAAAATTTATGTATTTTGAGATGGAGTCTTGCTCTGTCACCTAGTCCGGAGTGCAGTGGTATGATCTAGGCTCACTGCAACCTCCGCCTTCCAGGTTAGAGCTTTTCTCCTTCCTCAGCCTCCCAAGCAGCTGGGATTAAAGGTATACACCACTCCCAGCTAATTTTTTTGAATTTTTGTAGAGATGGGTTTTCACCCTGTTGGCCAGGCTAGTCTTGAACTCCTGACCTCAAGTAATCCTACTGCCCCAGCCTCCCAAAGTGCTGGAATTACAGGCGTGAGCCACTGCGTCTGGCCTTGTTTTGCTTTTTATAGTAGCCATCCTGAGACTCGTGAAGTGGTGTCTCATTGTGGTATTGATGTGCATTTTCCTATCGATGTTGAACACCTTATCATAGGCCTATTGGCCATTTGTATATCTTCTTTGGAGAAATGTACATGCAAATCCTTTCTCCATTTTTAAATTTATGGACTACAAAATGATGTTATGATTTATGAATACAATGTGAAATAATTTTAAAAAGTGTTGGGGAGAATGTGAAGAAACTGGAACAGAGTTTCTGCTTCAAAAAAATGAAAAAGTTCTGGAGATGTATAGTGGTGAGGTTTGCACAAAAGTGTGAATGTACTTAATGCCGCTGAACTGTGCACTTAGAAATTCTAAACTTTACCTATAATTTAATGCAAATGGTAAAAGTCCAGAAAAAATAGAATGGGGACAAAGAAAGATAAATGGTCTTATATAGAATAAAAATTAAATTGTTTACAGGGCACCTACTGTGTGTGAGGATCCGTACCAGCAAGGAAATTTTTTTTTTTTTTTGAATAGGGTCTCCTCTGTCACCCAAACTGGAGTGAAGTGGCATGAACATGGCTCACTGCAGCCTCAACCTCACAGGCTCAAGCAATCCTCCCACTAAATCTCCAGAGAAGCTGGGACAATAGGCATATAGGCACAGGCCCAGCTAATTTTTATATTTTTTACAGAGATGGGGTTTCACCTTGTTGCCCAGGCTGAAATTTTTTTTTTTTTTTTTTTTTTTTTTTTTTTTTTTTTTTTTGAGATGGAGTTTCTCTCTTGTTGCCCAGGCTGGAGTGCAGTGGCTTGATCTCAGATCACTGCAACCTCTGCCTCCGGGGTTCAAGCGATTCTCCTGCCTCAGCCTCCCTAGTAGCTGGGATTACAGGCTCCCACCCACCACGCCCAGCTAATTTTTTATATTTTTAGTAGAGGTGGGGTTTCATTATGTTGGCCAGGTTGGTCTTGAACTCCTGACCTCAGGCAATCCATCTGCTTTGGCCTCCCAAAGTTCTGGGATTACAGGCGTGAGCCACTGCACCTGGCTCAAAAATTTTAATCTCTGAAAAAGTCCATGGTGAAGGCAGTTGGCCCCAGCAAGGGTCTGGAAGCACAGCAGACTTGGAAAACAGCTCCTTTTTCCCTTTTGCTGGTTCATTAGATGCCAAGGCACTAGAGATGTGCTGAGTTCAAATCCTGATTCTGTCCTTTCCAGCTGTAAGCTTGACAAGTTACTTGACCTTTCTATGCCTCAGTGTCTTCATCTCTAAAATGAAGGTAACTGGGACAGATGTCGTGGCTCATACCTGTAATATCTACACTTTGGGAGGCCGAGGCAGGCAGATCACCTGAGGTCAGCAGTTTGAGACCAGCCTGGCCAACATAGTGAAACCCCATCTCTACTAAAAATACAAAAATTCAGCAAGTGTGGTGGCATGGCCTGTAGTCCCAGCTATCTGGGAGGCTGAGGCAGGAGCATGGCTTGAACCCAGGAGGCAGAGGCTGCAGTGAGCCCAGATCGCACCACTGCATTCCAGCCTGGGCAAGAGAGCGAGACTGCCTCAAAAAAAAAAAAGAAGAGGGTAAGTGTATTTGATTTATAGTGTTTTCAGCACTAAATGAATTGATACGTACAAAGCATTTAGAAGCATGCCTGTCGGCCAGGCGCGGTGGCTCAAGCCTGTAATCCAGCACTTTGGGAGGCCGAGGCGGGTGGATCACGAGGTCAAGAGATCGAGACCATCCTGGTCAACATGGTGAAACCCCGTCTCTACTAAAAATACAAAAAATTAGCTGGGCATGGTGGCACGTGCCTGTAATCCCAGCTACTCAGGAGGCTGAGGCAGGAGAATTGCTTGAACCCAGGAGGCGGAGGTTGCGGTGAGCCGAGATCGCGCCATTGCACTCCAGCCTGGGTAACAAGAGCAAAACTCCGTCTCAAAAAAAAAAAAAGCATGCCTGTCTTGTCGGGGTGTTTTGTTAATTGTTAGCTTTAATTTTGTTATTGAATGAGGACCAGAGCAAGGGAGTTTTGGATAGAGGGAATCATTTAAGTAAACATATGTTAAAAGAGAAAAGACCAAGCATTTCAATTTGGATTGGATTTAATGGGTCAGAACCATGACACTAAAGTTTTGGGTTTAAAACAATTTTTTTGAGACTGAGTCTTACTCTGTCGCCCAGGCTGGAGTACTCACTGCAGCCTTGATCTCCTGGGTCCAGGCAATTCTCCCACCTTAGCCTCCTGAGTAGTTGGGACTATAGGCATGCACCACTATGCCTGCCTAATATTTGTGTTTTTTGTAGAGTCAGGGTTTTATCACATTGCCCAGGCTGATCTGGAACTCCTGGACTCAAGCAGTCCTCCTGCCTTGGCCTCCCAGAGTGTTGGGATTACAGGCATGGGCCCTGCACCTGGCCCACTGAAGTATTTTGAGCAGGAGAACGATGTCATCCAAAGTGGCGTTCTGTGAGGGTGGATCTATTTGCAGGAATAGTAAACTGGCCTTGGGGAGAGGACAAGTAACAGAGACAGTAAAGAGCTTCTGTTGCTGAAGTAAATAAGGATACGAATGGTGCTGAAGAGAGAGGTAATAAAGTTTTCTTTTAAAATAAATGAAAAACATGAAACACATTGACCCTGACCTGATAATTGTGCATCATACGCCTGTATCAAAATATCTCATGTACCCCATAAATATATACACCTATTGTGTAAGCACAAAAATAAAGTTTCTTTAAAACGTATAACATTAAAAACCAAAAAAAGGAAACAAGTTTCAGTGCCTGCTTCCTTGTGAGATGAGTGAGATGCGGTTATCAGCAGACACTTTGAGATGAGTAGGGTAAGAATTTAGGAGCGACTTACGGAAAATGGAGTGCAGCCTGACAGTTATCACACATGGCTTTAAAAGACAGTTCCCCACAAGAATCCTTAATTTGTGGGGGTTCTTATGGAAATTCTGTTCCTGTGAAACAGCCATTGATAAGTATTGGATGCCATTAGCCTTGCTGGTTCTGGATTGGGCAAACAGCAGGCAAACGCCTGTAGTCCCAGCTACTCGGGAGGCTGAGGCAGGAGAATCACTTAAACCCTGGAAGTGGGCCGGGCGCAGTGGCTCAAGCCTGTAATCCCAGCACTTTGGGAGGCCGAGGCAGGTGGATCACGAGGTCAAGAGATCGAGACCATCCTGGTCAACATGGTGAAACCCCGTCTCTACTAAAAATACAAAAAAATTAGCTGGGCATGGTGGCGCGTGCCTGTAATCCCAGCTACTCAGGAGGCTGAGGCAGGAGAATTGCCTGAACCCAGGAGGCAGAGGTTGCGGTGAGCCAAGATCGCACCATTGCACTTCAGCCTGGGTAACAAGAATGAAACCCGTCTCAAAACAACAACAACAACAACAACAACAACAAACCCTGGAGGTGGAGGTTGCAGTGAGCCAAGATGGGAATGGCTCTGCTTTGATCAGCCTGTTTTGGTGACTAGTTCTGTTGCTCTTCCCCAGCTTCCTGATAAATGGGCACCTTCTTGGCTGACTTCAAGGCAATGAAACATTTACATGAATACAGATCTCTGTGTGCGTGTCTTGTACATCTCCATCTGTTTTTTTTGCAGAGGGGCAGCCAGCCCCTGCTGGGATGCAGCCTTTGTGAGTATTGGTTACAAGGGATGTTTAATGGCATATTACACGGGTCTCTCTGCTGTATTTCTGTGGGTTTTGTTTTGTTTTGAGATGGAGACTTGCTGTGTCATTTGAGCTAGAGTGCGGTGGTGCAATCTTAGTTCACTGCAACCTCTGCCTCCCGGGTTCAAACGATTCTCCTGCCTCAGCGTCCGGAGTAGCTGGGATTACAGGCGTGCCCCACCACACCAAGCTAATGTTTGTATTTTTAGTAGAGACGAGATTTCAGCTTGTTGGTTAGGCTGGTCTCAAACTCCTGACCTCAGGTGATCTGCCCACCTCAGCCTTCCAAAGTACTGGGATTACAGGTGTGAACCACCACACCTGGCCATACTTTTGTTTTAACAGAGCTGCCCAGAGCAAATTCAAGTCCTATAAACTGAAATTCCATAAACTTAAATACAAAATTCTAAGGAAACAGGGTACTTAAAGCATATCTGAATGATTTGAGGCTGGGAGAAGACTGAGAATGTTTCCTCCTCTTCAGACAAGGGCCAACTTACACTACAGCCTCGTGGACCCTAGGCACTCCTCCAATATTCTACCACACATATTAAAATGCACCCAGTGAAAAAAGTTGTATGGGATCTTATGGCATGAAATTATGAATGACAATTAGAGGTGGCTCAGCCCACAGAGCCTACAGGATAAAAACAAAAGGGATGTCCAGGTCCTATAATACTCTGGGATAAAGGATATTCTGCTCTGAATATCCTCTAATCATCTTTTGTGAATCCCACACCAGTACTGCCCTCAGACTTAGGCTTGGTAGGCTCCTGGCCCAGGGCTCGTGCACAAGAGGCTCCACGTGGCCTCCTCTGCCATGCCCCTCTTCCTCGGCAAGAAATCTGCCAAGCCTAGAGGACTTGCCCATTCCCAAATCTCAAAGTCCTCACCCTCCTCCAAGACCACACTCTGTATTCTTTGTTTGTTTGTTTGTTTGTTTGAGACAGGGTCTCAGTCAGGCTGGAGCGTAGTGGTGTAATCATGGCTCACTGTAGCCTCAACCTCCTGGGCTCAGGGGATCCTCCCTCTTCAGCTTCTCAAGTAGCTGGACCACAGGCACATGCCAACAGGCCTGGCTAATTTTTGTATTTGTTTTATAGAGACAGGGTCTCCCTATTTTGCCCAGCCTGGTGTCAAACACCTGGGCAAAAGCAATCCTCCCACCTCAGCCTCCCAAAGTGCTGGGATTACAAGCATGAGCAACCACACCCAGCCCACACTCTGGGTTCTGAGGCTGTGGAATTCCCTGCCCAACCATCCCAGGCCTTCTTCTAGGACTCCGCAGGACTCTTCCCTTGGTCTGCCCTCAAGACGGTGCACTGTGCTCCCCGTCTGTGCAGTTCTAGGCCCAGAGGGGCCAAGTGGTAGCAGCTTTGTGGAAGGGATGGGGTGTGGGTGTAGACAGAGCCTGAATGTGCAGGGCTGTGGGTGCGGTGCCCACACGTCTAAGTGTTCAGCCCTCATGGTGCAGGATGGAGACACTGGGTGTGGTTGCCACCACGCCTGGCTAGTTTTTGTATTTTTAGTAGAGACGGGGTTTCACAATTTTAGCCAGGCTGGTCTCGAACTCCTGATCTCAAGTGAACTACCCGCCAGCCTCCCAAAGTGTTAGGATTACAGGCGTGAGCCACCGCGCCCAGTCTGAATATTGTTTTTCTTATCCATATTTCACTGTAAGCAGATGTAAGTATCTGCTTCATTATGTCTGCCTGAGTACCTGAGTGTTGAGTACCTGAGTATTTTCGTATTGAAAAATAGATTATTTTATGATAAATTACTTCTTTCTTCCTTCTTTACATAGCAGTTAATCATATTGCGCTTCGGTAACTGTGTGCGTGGGTAGACTGTGTTAACCATTTTTGGGTTCCCTCAGACACCCTGGACTAAGCCGGGACAGAAAAAAAATGTGAAGGCGGCGTTCGCGACCGATTTGGCCCCGCCCCACGATGCGGGTCCCGCCCCACGTTGCGGGCCCCGCCCCATAGTGCGCCCAGCGCCTTCTGCCACACTCAACATGGCGGCGGCGGGGTCCTGCCGTGGCGCCTGAGGGTGTTGCGAACGTCGCGTTCCACTCCAGTCATGGCGGCCTCGGGACAGGCCGTTGGCAACGAGGCTCAGGAGATATGCAGTTTGGATCGGATTTTGGAGGCATTGAAGCTGCTGCTGAGCCCGGGAGGTGAGAGGACGCATCTCGGCGCCGGGCTGGACCCGGGACTCTCAAGGGGCGCCTGGCTTCTGGGGCTGCCCTGCCTTCCGCAGCGTGCGCCCCTTAGGCTCGCCCCGGGACCCTCTGCCCGCTGCTGGGGGCTTTGAGCAGTGTCTCTGCCTGTCCTCATTACATCTGTGAGGAAACTGAGGCTCAAGGAGGGCGCTGGATCCGTTGACTGCTGATAGTAGACAACATCTCTTGAGCACTTGCGTTGTGCTGGGCTCTGTCAGGCGCCTTGGGGGCGTTATTTCATTCGGCCCTTACTGGTGCGTTCTTGGGAAGGGTATCTGGACCTAGCTCCTGAGAGGGTCGGGCGCCCTCGACGTAGAACGTGTGAGGTCTCTGCCGCGTGAGGGCACAGGGACCAGTGTGGATCCTTGAGATGTGTGAAAAATGCTAAGCAGCCCAGAAATTGGAAGCAGTGACATTTGAAATGGATTTGGGAGAGTATTTAGGGGTTTCCAGTCGCTTTTAATCTTTGTGGGGCGTGGACAGTTTTTTCCCAATCTAGAATCTGAAGGGACATTGGGAGTGGTTGAGGCTGCCATTCCTTTTACGACTGAGGACACCCGAGGCTCACTGAAGAGATTAAGTAACCCATTCAAGATCAGTTGGTCAAATTAGGGGCAGAATATGGACCTAGGCCCGAGATCTACTGAACTCCCCTCTCAGAATCAGACAAATTCTTCAGTGTAGAGGCTCTGATGTTATCTGGAGCTTTTGGAAAGGACGTAGGAGATAGAGCTCTACTTATCATTGGGGTGTATATTTGGGGGAAGTGATCTGTAGACTTAGCAAGGGCACACGAAAGGCCAAGGGGGATCACTTCCTAGTCTCAGATTTTATACTCAAAACTGCAAAAATTTCTGCAAACATTACACCATACCAGTGGGAAGTGAACACAGGTTATTAATATTAGTAAATGAGTGCCTACTGAGTGTCAGTCCCATAGTAGGCTGTTTACATTTTTAAAATTTATTTATTTATTTGAGACAGAGCCTTGCTCTGTTGCCCAGACTAAAGTGCAGTGGCATGATCTTGGCTCACTGCAACTTCCACCTCCCAGGTTGAAGCAATTCTCCTGCCTCAGCCTCCCAAGTAGCTGGGATTACAGGCACCTGCCACTGTACCCGGCTAATTTTTGTATTTTTATTTTTTTATTTTATTTTATTTTTTTTGAGATGGAGTTTTGCCCTTGTTACCCAGGCTGGAGTGGGTAACGATCCAGCTCACGATCCAATGGCACGATCTCGGCTCACTGCAACCTCCGCCTCCTGGGTTCAGGCAATTCTCCTGCCTCAGCCTCCTGAGTAGTTAGGCTACTCGGGCACGTGCCACCATGCCCAGCTAATTTTTTGTATTTTTAGTAGAGACGGGGTTTCACCATGTTGTCCAGTATGGTCTCAATCTCTTGACCTTGTGATCCTCCCGCCTCGGCCTCCCAAAGTCCTGGGATTACAGGCGTGAGCCACCACGCCTGGCTATTTTTTGTTTTTTTTAAAGATGGGGTTTCACCATGTTGGTCAGGCTGGTCTTGAACTCCCGATTTCAGGTGATCCGCCCTCCTTGGCCTCTAAAGTACTTGGATTACAGGCATGAGCCACCGCACCTGGCCAATTTTTGTATTTTTAGTAGAGACGGGGTTTCACCATCTTGGCCAACCTGGTCTTGAATTCCTGATCTTGTGATCCAGCTGCCTTGGCCTCCTGAAATGCTTGGATTACAAGTGTGAGCCACCACACCTGGCCTACATATACATTATTTAATCCTCATAACCATCCCCTGGGATCAGTACTACTTGTGTTCTATTTCTTTAGATGAAGGAACCAAGGTTCAGGTACATTGGAAATTACCCAATGTCATACTTGAATTTAGGTTCTTTCCACTAAAAGTATGGTAAATATATTACATTGTCTCAAGAGTCAGACTGCAAAATAGAATTTTAAGTTGCTAATCGAGAGATCACTTATCTTGCAACTGCAACTCTCTTTTTTTTTTTTTTTTTTTTTTGAGACGGAGTCTCACTCTGTTGACCAGGCTGGAATGCAGTGCCATTCACTGCAACTTCTGCTTCCCAGGTTCAAGTGGTTCTCCTGCCTCAGCCTCCTGAGTAGCTGGGATTACAGGCGTGTGCCACCTCGCTCAGCTACTTTTTGTATATTTAGTAGAGACGGGGTTTCGCCATGTTGGTCAGGCTGGTCTCAAACTCCTGACCTTATGTGATCTGCCTGTCTTGGCCTCCCAAAGTGCTGGGATTACAGGTGTGAGCCACTACGTCTGGCCTGCAACTATCTATAATATGACTGAGAACAAGTTTAAATAAGTAAAAATCCTGGAAGTAATCATCTATCATGAAACATATATTAAGCTTCATTTATAGAAGACTCTAATCTCTATGAGTATGTGATGGAGTACATATACGTATATGTACTCACTTAAGTTACAGAAATTCAAGCATTCCTATTTGAAAAAGAATTAGTGTGTAAAATTATATTATTTTGTACATGTAGTCTGTTATGTATTATATTAATCTGTCTGCTATTTGATCCTATTAGCTGCTGAGGGAATTTAAAATATCTATAGTGGCTGGGTGAGGTGGCTCATACCTGTAATCCCAGCACTTTGGGAGGCCTAGGCAGGAGCCCAGGAGTTTGAGACCAGACTGGGCAACATAGTGAAACTCTGTTTCTACAAAAAATAAAAACAATTGGCCAGGCATTGTACTACACACCTGTGGTTCCAGCTACTGGGGAGGCTGAGATGGGAGGATTGCTTGAGCCCGGAGGTCCAGGTCTAGACTGCAGTGAGCCATGGTTATACTAGTGCACTCCAGCCTGGGTGACAGAGTAAGACCCTGTTTTGTTTTGTTTTGTTTTTGAGACAGAGTCTCACTCTGTCACCCAGGCTGGAGTGCAGTGGCGTGATCTTGAGTCACTGGAACCCCCACCTCCCAGATTCAAGCAGTTCTCATGCCTCAGCCTCCCTTTTACCATGTTGGCCAGGCTGTCTCAAACTCCTGACCTCAGGTGATCTGCCCACCTCAGCCTCCCAAAGTGCTAGGATTACAGACTTGAGGCACCATACCCAAGTGAGAAGTCAGCTGGATTTTCGTATCTGCTTCTCCAGTCTGTCATGATAGGTGGTTTTGACTGAAGTACATGAAGAAAACCTAGACTCACATAGATATGTAGTTGGAAAGGAAGGAAAGTTCAATCACCTTTTCAGATAATTATCTCTATCCTTTTGTACAGTTCTAAAACTTAACAAGATAATTTCTGTGTGAATTGTGTGGGGGAAAAAAGTGAAGAGGAATTCAACAAGAGGTGGTTTTTTTTTTTTTTTTGAGACAGAGTTTCACTCTTGTTGCCCAGGCTGGAGTGTAATGGTGCCATCTTGGCTTACCACAACCTCCTTCTCCCAGATTCAAATGATTCTCCTGCCTCAGCCTCCTGAGTAGCTGGAATTATAGGCATGTGCCACCATGCTCGGTTTATTTTGCATTTTTTAGTAGCGATAGTGTTCTCCATGTTGAACTCTCGACCTCAGGTGATCTGCCCGCCTCGGCCTCCCAAAGTGCTGGGATTACAGGCATGAGCCATCACGCCAGGCAAGAGGTAATATCTTAAAAGTTTGTTGCAATATAAAATCAGAACTCATAACAATACATCTTTCATACTCAGTACACTCTTGAGAATGTAAAGGCACATCATGACTTAGTATCATTATGAAATGGCTTTGACCTTGCAGACCCCCTGAGAGGGTCTTGGGAATCCCTTGGCAAGCCAGGTCTCCATAGCCTACTGAGACTTGCTGCTTTATGGAAATGTCTCCATTTCCAAGTAGATGTTATTTTCATCACCAGTAGAGGGCAGAGTAGACTACTTCATTAAAGAGGCTCCTGTAAAACTTCACTAATAGCTTTTGTTTTAGATCACTTTCTTTGTGTTCCATGTTTGGGTTCAAAGATCTTACGTCACCGGAAGTCATTTAGAGGTTGGTTAGTGATCTTAATGGTTGGTCGCAACAAGAGGGAAGTAACACTCATTTCCATTTGAGGTATACATTAGCCAAAGGAACCAGATATGCATGCCAGTGGGCCAGAACACTTGCGCTGGAAAGTCCTAGAATATTGCAGATTTCTTACTTTTCTGTTCTCATTATTTTTATTATTTTGTTTGTTTGTTTTTGTTTTTAAGGTGTCATTCAAATGTTCTCATTATTTTTAAAGGATATTATTGTTTCTCTCTCTGTCTCTCTGTTTCTCTCTCCTTCTTAAATAGAGACAGGGTCACCTATGCTGTCCAGCCTGGAGTACAGTGGCTATTCATAGACATGATCATAGTACACTACAGCCTCACTTCTGGGCTCAGGTGATGCTTCTACCTCAGCCTCCCAACTACAGGCATGTCACTGTGCCAGCTTTCCTTTTTCCTTTTTTTTTAAAAATAGAAGCAGTTAATGTTTACTATAGCAAAGATTTTTTAAACGTAGAGAAACCAAAAGAAGAAAATTAAAATTACCTTAATCTCACTACCCAGAGGGTATCACTACTAGCAATTCAGAAAACATTATTTTTCCTTTTTACAAAAATGATCTCATATGCCACATACTGTTTTATAACCCTAAAATAACTTTTAGTGCAGAGATAATACATATTTATTGTAAAAAAAAAATTAAAACTATAATTAGGTAAAAAGAAAAATCCCACCTTAACCCTACCACCCAGAGATCATCATGAATAAAACCTCGAGGTATTAAAACTTTGAGACCCTTTTCTCTGTATATAAACATGAATATATTTTAATATAGTTAGAATCATTCTGTTCCTTTATTGACCAGTTTTCAGAATAATAAATTAGTGTCTTAGCAACCTCCAAAGGTAGCCAATGAAATGATCTTTTTTGTTGTATTATGAATCATACATTTTATGTATTTGATGTTTCAATTATTGTATTCCTTGTTCTTAATGATCAAATTTCCCATTTTTGGCCAGTGGGAACCATTTCAGATTGGCTCTTGGACTTTCTGACATGACCATGGTAATCTTTGATCACCTCCTTGCTCTCAAACAGAAGATATCTCAGGTTCATCTTATGTATTTCCTGCCCCATTTTTGAAAATAACTCTCTCTTAGGAGAAGTGACATTCAGAAATCACAATGTGGACACAGAATATTCGTTGCTATTGAAATTATTGGCTGGGTGCAGTGGCTCACACCTATAATCCCAGCACTTTGGGAGGCCGAGGTGGGTGGATTACTTGAGATCAGGAGTTCAAGACCAGCTTGGTCAATATGGTGAAACCCCATCTCTGCTAAAAATACAAAGATTAGCTAGGCCAGGTGACACACACCCATAATCCCAGGTACTCTGGAGTCTGAGGCAGGAGAATTGCTTGAGCTCCGGAGGCTGAGGTTTCAGTGAGCCAAGACTGTGCCACTGCACTCCAGCCTGGGTGACAGAGTGAGACCCCATCTCAAAAAAAAAAAAAAAAAAAAGAAAAGAAATTATCATTGGCTGGGTGTGGTGGCTCACACCTGTAATCCCAGCACTTTGGGAGGCTGAAGTGAGCTGATTGTTTGAGCTCAAGAGTTCAAGACCTGCCTGGGCTACATAGTAAAACACTGTCTCTACCAAACATACAGAAATTAGCTGGGCATGGTGCCACATGCTGTTGGTCCCTGCTACTTGGGAGGCTGACAGGAGGATCAGCTGAGCCCAGGAGTTTGAGGCTGCAGTGAACTATGGTTATACCACTACACTCCAGCCTGGATGACAGAGTGAGACCCTGTCTCAAAAAAAAGAAGAAGAAAAGGAAAAAGAAATTGTCATTGCTTTCAGACTTTTTGAAGGATTAGAGCTAGGAAATATGTGGGTTTTTAGAAGATGAAAATAAGTCTGGAGTTCTTACCAGTATTTCCAATTGAAGTGAAATATTATGAGTTTTTTCATTTTATAAATTTTTTCTAACACTTCATTATGAAAATTTGAAATTATGAAGCAGGCTGGGCACTGTGACTCACACCTGTAATCCCAGCACTATGGTAGGCCAGTGCAGGCAGATCACGAGGTCAGGAGTTTGAGAACAGCCTTGCCAACATAGTGAAATCCCGTCCCTACTAAAAATATAAAAAATTAGCTGGGCTTGGCGGCAGGCACCTATAATCGCAGCTACTCAGAAGGCTGAGGCAGGAGAATCACTTGAACCCTGGAGGCGGAGGTTGCAGTGAGCCAAGATTGTGCCATTGCACTCCAGCCGAGGCAACAGTGTGAGACTGTCTAAAAAAAAAAAAAGAAATTATGAAGCTTACAGAAAAGTTGAAAAGCTTTTACAGTGAAGGTACCATGACCTTCATTCTACAGTTAACAATTTTACTATAATTGCTTTATCACATATTTGTCTACCTAGCAATTCTTTTATCCTATATTTTATATATTTGTAATTTTTTTGGTTTTTTTTAGAGATGGGGTTTTACCATGTTGGTCAGGCTGGTCTTGAACTCCTGATCTCATGTGATCCAGCTGCCTTGGCCTCCCAAAGTGATGGGATTACAGGCATGATCCACGGTGCCCAGCCTGTATTTCTTTTATCTGAGAATATTGCTTCCTGATGAAATTAATGTATTTACTTATGTATGTACATATATATAGCCATACATAAATATGTAATCACACATCATATAAAATATATAATCACACAGTACATACTTATATAATATTGTCAAAGAACAAATCCAACATTACCACTACAAACCCACTGTTAAAGGGGTTTTTGTTTGGTTGCTTTTTGTTCTCAGGATATACAAAATCCTATATTTCATGTCTCTTAAAATAATTTTCTGTGTGGTTATGCTGCTAACTTAATATAGAGTAGGAGTCAGTAAACTTTTTCTCTGAAGGACTAGATAGTAAATATTTTGAGCTTTGCAGTCCATATGGTCTCCGTTGTAACTACTTAACTCTGCCACTGTATCTCAAAAGCAGCCATAGACTGTATGTAAATGGGCATAACTGTATTCCAGTGAAACCCTATTCATGAAAACAGTTGCTGCACCAGATTTAGACTGCAGATCATAGTTTGATGACCTTTGGCATAGACCACAGAATTTGGTTCATTGGTTCATTTGTTTGTTTTTTATTTTAATAATTGTTTTGCATTTTCCTTTTGATTTAATTTTTTTAACTATGAAAAACAGCTGTTGGGTTCTAAAACTAATAAAATTAGATAGAGTTATCCATGTTTCCTCTCCTGCTGTCTCCCTCTGTCTGTAGATGACTTATTTTAGTTAGTTTTAATTTATTCTTTCATCGCTTCTTTTTTGAAAAGATATGCAAGTAATACATGGTTTCATATTTATTCCTATTTTTACACAAAAGGTAGCATACTATATATAGTTTTTTCTGCATATGCTTTTTTTTTTTTGTGAGATGGAGTTTCACTCTTGTTGCCCAGGCTGGAGTGCACTGGTGTGATCTCAGCTCACCACAAACTCCCCCACCTGGAGTTTCAAGCTATTCTCCTGCCTCAGCCTCCTGAGTAGCTGGGATTACAGGCATGTGCCACCACACCCAACTAATATTGTATTTTTAGTAGAGATGGGGTTTATCCATGTTGGTCAAGCTGGTCTGAAACTTCTGACTGCAGGTGATCTGCCTGCCTCGGCCTCCCAAAGTGCTGGGATTACAGGTGTGAACCACTGTGCCTGGCCACATTTTACTTTTTTAACTTAATGTCTTAGAGATTGTTATACAGTTATAAATCTTATAACTTGTAATTTATAACTTAGAGATCATTATAAATCTTCCTTTCACTCTTTTATAGCTGCATAGTTTATTCAACGAGTTCTCTACTAGTGGACATTTGCATTGTTTTCAAATTGCTAATTTAAGAAGTACTACAATGTTTTCTTTTGCTAATTTAAGAAGTACTACAATGAATAGGCTTGTAAATATATCATTGTGCATTTTTTGCCTGTGTATCTATAGGATAGATTCCTAAAAGTGAGATTGCTGGGCCAAAGGGAAATGCCTATGTAATTTTGCTAGATATTGCCAAATTTATCTTCTTGGGGATGTACTGTTTTAGTTCCTACCAACAATGTACGAGAGTGTGTGTTTCCTCACAGACTTGCTACAGAATGTGTTATAAAACTTTTGGATTTTAGCCAGTTTGATAGATGGAAAGCGATATTTCAGTATAGTTTTAATTTACTTTTCTCTTGTTATGAGCAAGATTGATCATATGTTCATGTTTAAGGGCCATTTGCATTTCTTTTTCTGTAAACTGTATCTTTTGCTCATGTAGTGTTTTATACTCTTTCTTCACATTAGAATGTATTATAAACATGCCATTAAATAATGTTCAACATCATTTAATAGCTAGAAAATATTCCATTATTTATTCATTCAACAACAATTTATTAAACAGCTTTTACTTGTCAGACTTTGTTCCAGGCAAAGAGAATGCAGCAGTGAACAAAACAAATTAATGTCCTTGTTTTCAAGGTGCTTTGATTCTAGTTGATAGAAAAACAATAAACAATAAATAAAATAAGTACTTCACATAAATATAGTATGTTAGATACAATTAGACCATAATTTACTCAACAAACATATGTTATTGGACATGCATTTCTACTTTTACACTGTTATAAATCATTCAGTGTTGGAAATAGTTATTAATTACATTTTGATTCCTTCTAATTTGTTTCTTAGAAGACATATTAACTTTAGATTTGAGGTCTGTTGCTTCTATTTATATTTTCAAAAATAATTTTTTTAGTTTATTTGATCTGGCTGCATGTCCATATATATTTTCAATTTTTTATTATGTTTTCTAAACAAATAGAAGAGTTGATAGCCAGGTGCAGTGGCTCATGCCTGTAATCCCAAAACTTTGGGAAGGCTAAGGTGGGAAGATTGCTTGAGCCCAGGAGGTCAAGACCAACCTGGGCAACATAGTGAGACCCCCGCATCTCTGCAAAAGATGAAAAAGTTAGTCAAATGGGGTGGTTATGTGCCTGTGGTCCCACCTACTTGAGAGACTGAGATGGGAGGATTGCTTGATCCCAGGAAGTCAAAGGTACAGTGAGTTGTGATTGCGTCACTGCATTCCAGCCTGGGTGACAGAGCGAGACTCTCATCTCAAAAAGAAAAAGAAAAAAAGAAAAGTTGAAAGAATTATATGGCAGACACCCTTATACACATTGTTTAGATTCCATAATTAACATTTTTGTATATTTGCTTTATCACATTTCTATCCATCTATCCATCAATTCATGTTTTCTCTTTTTTTTTTTTTTTGATGCATTCAAGGTAAGTTGCAGATATCATTACATTTTATCCCTAAACACTTTAGAATTATAACATTAACTAGAGTTTAATATTTATTTGGATTTTTTTGTAGTTTGTTCATTTGTTTCAGGTAAAATTTATATACGATGAAATGCACAGAGAATACATATATCATTCAGCGAGTTTTAAAAATGCATGTACGGCCGGGCGCGGTGGCTCAAGCCTGTAATCCCAGCACTTTGGGAGGCCGAGGCGGGTGGATCACGAGGTCAAGAGATCGAGACCATCCTGGTCAATATCGTGAAACCCCGTCTCTACTAAAAATACAAAAAATTAGCTGGGCATGGTGGTGCGTGCCTGTAATCCCAGCTACTCAGGAGGCTGAAGCGGGAGAATTGCCTGAACCCAGGAGGCGGAGGTTGCGGTGAGCCGAGATCGCGCCATTGCACTCTAGCCTGGGTAACAAGAGCGAAACTCCGTCTCAAAAAAAAAAAAAAAATGCATGTACTTGGCTGAGGCATGAGAATCCCTTGAACCCACGAGGCAGGGGTTGCAGTGATCTGAGATCATGCCACTACACTACAGCATAGGTGACAGAGTGAGACTCTGTCTCTAAAAAAGAAAAGAAAAAAAAAAAGTATGTGCTTTTGTAATTGAAACCCCTGTCAAGATACATATTATTACGTCCAGGTGAGAAAAGGGGGAAAAAAAAAAAGATATGCATCATTACTATTATCCCAGAAAGTTCGTTTCTGCTGTTTCAGTCATTTCCCACTCCTGCTCCCCTAGAGACAACTGGTTCTGGGTTTTTTCCCCATAGATTAGTTTTGCCTATTCTAGAACTCAATATAAACAAGAAACATCTTGTTGGCTATGTGGGCTATTTCCAGTTTAGGGCTACTATGAATAGTGCTGTTATGAACACTCTTGTACAAGTCTTTGTTATGAACGTGTGTATTGTGTATTAGTTTTTCTTAGGCAAGTATGTTAGAGTGGAATTGCTGGATTATAGGGTCTGTGTATGGTTTTCTCAGAAACTGCCTGACCAACTGTGCCTTGATCATGTCATACTTCTGCTAACAATGTATGAGCATTCTAGTTGCTTCACGTCATTTGGTAGTATCAATCTCTGTGAATTTTAGCCATTCTGGTGTGTATAGTGGTATCTCATTGTGGTTTTAATTTGCATTTCCCTGATAACTAATGATATTGAGCATCTTTTCATATGTAGTTAGTCATTTGAATATCTTCTTTTTTGAGATATCTAAATAGTTGTCCTTTTTTATTTTTTAAGACAGGGTTTCACCATGTTGGTCAGGCTGGTCTTGAACCACCAACCTCAGGTGATCCGCCCGCCTTGGCCTCCAAAGTGCTTGGATTACAGGCATGAGCTACCACGCCCAGCCAATTGTCCATTTTTTAAATTGGTTTATCTTATTGAGCTGTAAAGTGTTCTTCATACATTCTGGATCAATGCGTTTGTCATATATATGTACTGCAAACATTTTCTCCCAATCAGTGGCTTGCCTTTTCATTTTTAGAACTGTATATTTTGAAAAGAAGTTTTAAATTTTGATGAAGTCTAGTTTTTTCCTTTTTGGCTCATGCTTTTTATGTTATAAGAATTCTGACTGGACACAGTGGCTCACACCTGTAATCCCAGCACTTTAAGAGGCAGAGGTGGGAGGACTGCTTGAGCACAGGAGTTCAAGACCAGCCTGGGCAACATAGTGAGACCCCAACTCTATAAATAATTAGTCAAATATGATGGCACACAACTGTAGTCCCAGCTTTTTGGGAGCTGAGGCAGGAGGATCACTTGAAGGTGGGAGGTCCTACAGTGAGCTGCAGTCAGGCCACTGCATTCCAGACTGGGTGACAGAGCAAGACCCTGTTGGAAAAAAAGAAAAGAAGAAACCAAAAACAAAACAAAATACAAATCGTTGTCTGTCTAGGATCATAAAAGACTTTCTTCTATGTTTTCTTCTAGAAGTTTTATAGTTAGATTTTGTATTTATGGTCTATTTTGAGTTAATTCTGGTGTATGGCATGAATTAAGGGTCAAGGTTTATTTTATTTTTTTTCCATATGGATATCCAGTTGTTCCAACCTCTTTTGGTAAAGGTATTTTCTTTCCCTATTGTATTGATTTCATATCTTTGTTGAAGATCAAATAGTCATATAAGTGTGGTACTGTTTCTGGATTCTCAATTGTGTTTTATCAGTCAGACTAACAGTCCTTATGCCAGTATCACATTGTCTTTAATTACTGTAGTTCTATAGTAAGCTGGGTAGTATAAGTTCTCTAGCATTGTTCTTGACTATTCTGGGTCTTAGAGGTTTCTATATAAATTTTTTAATCAGTTTATCAATTTCTGCAAAAAGGTCTGATGAGATTCTTATTGTAATTGCATTGACTTTATAGATCAGTTTGTGGACGCTTGCCATCTTTTTTTTTTTTTTTTGAGACAGTCTGGCTGTGTCACTCAGGCTGGAGTGCAATGGCGTGATCTCTGTTTACCCCAACCTCTGTTTCCCAGGTTCAAGTGATTCTCCTGCCTCAGCCTCTAAAGTAGCTGGGGTTGCAGGTGGCCACCACCATGCCTGGCTAATTTTTTTGTATTTTTGTTAGAGTTGGGGTTTCACCATGTTGGTCAGACTGGTCTCAATCTCCTGATCTCAGGTAATCCACTTGCCTCAGCCTCCCAAAATGCTGGGATTGCAGGTGTGAGCCACCACTCCTGGCCGACAATTGCCATCTTAAGATTCAGTCTTCTAATCTATGAATGTGGTATATCTCTTCTTTATTTGGGTCTTTAAAGTCTTTTCTCAACTGAGCGTAGTGGCCCATGCCTGTAAAAAGAGTTTTCTATTTCGGCCAGATGTAGTGGCTCATGCCTATAATTCCAGCACTTTGGGAGGCCTAGGCAGGCGAATCATCTGAGGTCAGGAGTTTGAGACCAGCCTTGCCAACATGGTGAAACCCCATCTCTACTAAAAATACAAAAAAATTAGCCAGGCATGGTGTCAGGTGTCTGCAGTCTCAGCTACTTGGGAGGCTGAGGTAGGAGAATCTTTTGAATCTGGGAGGCAGAGGCTGCAGTGAGCCGAGATTGTGCCACTGCACTCTAGCCTGGGTGACAAAATGAGACTCAGTTTCAAAAAATTAAATTTCATTTTCTCATTTTTGCTGCAAATATAAAATAAAACTTATTGGAATTTGTTTTGTTTTATTTCTTGTATTCTGTGAACTTGCTAAATTTATTTATTAGTTCTAGTAGTTGTTTTATAGAGTCTTTAGGGCTTTTTACATAAACAATGATGCCATCTGTGAATAGAAACAATTTTGCTTCTTCCTTTCTGCTCTTGTATGTATTTTTTTAATTTTAATTTTTGTTTTCTGAGATGGAGTCTTGCTCTGTCACCCAGGCTGAAGTGCAGTGGCACAATCTCACCTCACTGTAACCTCTGCCTCCCAGGTTCAAGCAATTCTCTTGCCTCAGCCTCCTGAGTAGCTGGGATTACAGGCGCATGCCATCATGCCAGGCTAATTTTTGTATTTTTAGTAGAGACAGGGTTTCACCATGTTGGCCACGCTGGTCTCGAACTCCTAACCTCAGGTGGTTCACCTCCCTCAGCCTCCCAGAGTGCTGGGATTACAAGCATGAGCCACCATGCCTGGCTCTTGCTCTTGTATGTCCTTTTTTGCTGCTTTTGCCCTATTTCAGTGACAGAGATTTTCATTTCACCGATTTTGAGATGGAGTTTCGCTCTTGTTGCCCAGGCTGGAGTGCAATGGTGCAATCTCAGCTCACTGCAACCTCCGCCTCCCTGGTTCAAGTGATTCTCCTTCCTCAGCCTGCTTAGTAGCTGGTATTACTGGTGCCCGCCACCATACCCAGCTAATTTTTTGTATTTTCAGTAGAGATGGGGTTTCACTCTGTTGGCCAGGCTAGTCTCAAACTCCTGACCTCAGGTGATCCACCTGCCTCAGCCTCCCAAAGTGCTAGGATTATAGGTGTGAGCCACCATGCCTGGTGATTCAATTTTTTATAACAGCTTTTGGTTTATAGAAAATTTGGGCAGAAAGTACAGAGAGTTCCCAAGTACTCTCTTCCCTACCCTAAACCTAGTTTCCCCTATTATTAACATCTTGCATTAGTGTGGTACATTTGTTACAACTGATAAACCAATATTGATACATTGTTATTAACTGAAGTTCATAGTTTATATTAGAGTTTACTGTTTTATATAATTTTATGAATTTTGACAAATACATAATGTCATATCCACCATTATAGTTTCATACAGGATAGATTCACCTTCCTAAAAACCCCATGCTCCTCCCTCATCCCTGATCTCTTGTTTACTCCTGATCTTTTTACTGTCTCTATAGTTTTCCCTCCTCCAGAATGTCATGTAGTTGGAATTACACAGAATATAACTCTTTCAGACTGGCTTCTTTCACTTAGCAGTATGCATTTAGCATTCCTCAATGTCTTTTGTGGCTTGATAGCTAATTTCTTTTTATCACTGATTAATATTCCATTATCTGAATGTAGCACAATTTATTCTTTTTCTTTTACTTTCTAAAGTAATCCTTTTACCAGCCGGGCACGGTGGCTCTCGCCTGTAATCCCAGCACGTTGGGAGGCCGAGGCGGGTGGATCACAAGGTCAAGAGATCGAGACCATCCTGGTCAACATGGTGAAACCCTGTCTCTACTAAAAATGCAAAACATTAGCTGGGCATGGTGGCGCACGCCTGTAATCCCAGCTACTCAGGAGGCTGAGGCAGGAGAATTGCCTGAACCCAGGAGGCGGAGGTTGCAGTGAGCCGAGATCACGCCATTGCACTCCAGCCTGGGTAACAAGAGCAAAACTCCGTCTCAAAAACAAAAACAAAAATAAATAAAGTAATCCTTTTACCTTTTGAAGATTATCTTGATTGCTTCCAGTTTTTTGGCATAGGTACTATAAACATACCTATGCAGTTTTTTTTGTGTGGACATAAGATTTCAACTCATTTGGATAAATACCCCGGAGCACCATTGGTGGATCGTATGTTTAGTTTTGTAAGAAACTGCCAAACTATCTTCCAAAGTGGCTGTACTATTTTGCATTCCCACCAGCAGTGAATGAGAGTTCCTGTTGCTCCACATCCTTGCTAGCATTTAATGTTGTCAATGTCCTGGATTGTGGCCATTCTAATAGGTATATATAGTGGTATCTGGCTGTTGTTTTAATTTGCGTTTCTCTAATGACATGATATTCGGCATCGTTTCATATGCGTGTTTGCTATGTGTACTGTTTTTTAAGTTTAGATTTTAAGTTTAGATTAATGAAGGATGTTGATCAGTAATTTTCTCTTTTGTGATTTTATTAGGGTCAGGTTTTGGGATCAGGGTTCTGCTGAACTCTCAAAATAAATTGAGAAATAGTCTGCCTCCTTTATTTTCTGAAAGAGTGTGTGTAACATTGATGTTATGTCTTCCTTAAATGATTCACCAGTGAAACCTTCTAGGCCTGAAATTTTATCTCTTGGAAGATTTTTTTTTTTTTTTTTTGAGACGGAGCCTCTCTCTGTTGCCCAGGCTGGAGGGCAGTGGTGCAAGCTCGGCTCACTGCAACCTCTGCTTCCCAGGTTCAAGCAATTCTCCTGCCTCAGCCTCCCTAGTAGCTGGGATTACAGGCACCTGGCACCACACCTGACTAGTTTTTGTTCTTTAGTAGAAATTCCCTTTCACTATTTTGGCCATGCTGGTCTCAAACTCCTGACTTTAAGTGATCTGCCCACTTCAGCCTCCCAAAGTGCTGGGATTAGAGGCGTGAGCCACCATGCCTTTCAGAAGATTTTTAGATAACAAATTTATCTAATACATATAGAGAGCTATTTAGATTTTCTATTCTGTGTTGTGACAGTTTTGATAACTTCTATTTTTCAAGGAATATTTTCATTTCATATATATTGTTTGATTTTTGGCATAATGTTTATTAATTTCTCTGTTACGCTTCAATCCTTCTTTCTTTTCTTTTTTTTTTTTTTTTTTTTTTGAGATGGAGTTTTGCTCTTGTTACCCAGGCTGGAGTGCAATGGCGCGATCTCGGCTCACCGCAACCTCCGCCTCCTGAGTTCAGGCAATTCTCCTGCCTCAGCCTCCTGAGTAGCTGGGATTATAGGCACGCGCCACCATGCCCAGCTAATTTTTTGTATTTTTAGTAGAGACGGGGTTTCACCGTGTTGACCAGGATGGTCTCGATCTGTTGACCTCGTGATCCACCCGCCTCGGCCTCCCAAAGTGCTGGGATTACAGGCTTGAGCCACCGCGCCCGGCTCTTTCTTTTCTTTAATTGCAGCTTCTGTGTTCCAGGCTCAAGCAGTCCTTCTACCTCAGCCCCTGACCACAGGTGTGTGCCACTACACCTGGCTAAATTTTTTTTTTTTTTTTAAATGTTTTTAGATACTTAGTCTCCCTGCACTGTCCAGGCTGATCTCAAACTCCTGGGCTCAAGCGATCCTCCTGCTTTGGCCTCCCAAAGTACTGGGACTGCAGGTGTTAGCCACAGTGCCTGGTCCTTTTTACTTTTCCGATATAAGCTTTCCAGCTATAAATTTCTCTCAAAGCATTGCTTGACTTATATCAAACAAATTTTGATGTTTTTCATTAGCATTCAGTTTGAAATCTTATAATTTCTTTTTTGACCATAGATTATTTAGAAGTACATTATTTAATTTCCAAACATTTGAGGCTTTTTGGATGTTTTGTTAATACTTTCTGTCTTAATACCATGTGGTCCGAGAACATACTCCATAGGAAACAGATATCTGTTGAAAATACGTATTCTGGGGGGAAATGAAGTGGTTAAACGAATCTGTTTGAGCCCTGTTACCATATTTTCTGATCTTTCTCACTGGAACATAAGTTCCACAAGGAAAGAGCCCTTGTTCTGTTTTTTTGTTGTTATTGTTTTTAGTTTTCAAGATTGAGTCTTGCTCTGTCACCCAGGCTGGAATGCAGTGGCACAGTCTCAGCTTACTGCAGCCTTGACTTCCTGGGCTCAAGCAATCTCCCACCAGCCTCCTGAGTAGCTGGGACTACAAGCACGTACCACCATACCCAGCTGATTCTTTTAAGTTTTTTAGATACAGGGTCTCACTATGTTGCCCAGGCTGTTGTTGAACTCCTGGGCTCAAGCAACCATCCCACCTTGACCTCCCAAAGTGCTGAGATTACCCGCATGAGCTACCATGCCTGGCCAGAGCCTTTGTTCTATTTGGTGCTTTTTTTTTTTCCCCTCAAGACAGAGTCTTGCTCTGTTGTGCAGGCTGGTGTGCAATGGTACGATCTCACCTCACTGTGACATCTGCCTCGTGGGTTCAAGCAATTCTCCTGCCTCAGCCTCCTGAGTAGCTGGGATTACAGGTGCATGCCACCATGCCTAGCTAATTTTGTTGTATTTTTAGTAGAGACAGGGTTTCACCATGTTGGCTAGGCTGGTCTTGAACTCCTGACCTCGTGATCTGCCCACCTCAGCCTCCCAAAGTGCTGGGATTATAGGCGTGAGCCACTGTGTCCAGCCCTCTGTTCAGTACTTTATCCCCAGCATCTAGAACAGCTAGACTGAATGAATGTTTTATGGTAAAACAGCTTCTAAATTTCTGTTCTGGCTACAATTTAAGCCCAGTGAGATGATTAAGACCTGGTCTCTGCCCTCAAAACACGTGAGGAATAGAAACAAACTAGATGAAGTATAACATGTTAGGACACTACTCCAATTACATGCAAAGTGCTGTGGGAAAGCAGAAAATGTGGTCTTAAATTCTTCATAAGCTGGGGTGGTACCCCTGGGGGAGGCTTTCCAGGGCCAGTGATGGTGGAGCCAGGCCACTGAGGAGGAACTGGAGTAAGCAGGGCATTCCACAGGGAGAAGTACAGTTTGATTTCTATGTGTATAATCTCTCCTTCCTTTCTTTCTTTTTTTTTCTTCAATAGGATCAGGCTCAAGTTCACTACAGGTCACAAAACATGATGTCTTGTTGGCTACTTTAAAAGCTAACCTGTTTGCTTTGGAGGACAAGTTTCTGAAGGATCCTCAGTGGAAAAAACTGAAACTCCTAAGAGATCAAATTGCTGATAAGGCAGAGTGGCCACAAAACTCTGTAGATGTCACTTGGAGCTTTACCTCTCAAACCTTGTTGTTGCTTTTGTGCTTAAAGGAAACCATGATCCGCCTTGCAGCTAATTTCAATCCAGGTAAACCCAACCCCAGGACTCCGGAAGTTGCTCCTGCCCTGAGCCCCGATGCACTTAGTATCTCACAGCAGAAGACTGTCCAGTTCGTTTTGCAGTTTGTAGTGACCTTGGGCATCTGCCCCTATCTCATGCCTGGTGTTGGAGTCCCATTGAGATACAGAACTGAGTTTGGTGCCGTTGTTCAAGACGTGGTATGTCTCGATGCTGCCCCTGATGCAACTCGGAGACTCTACACCAGCTGCAGGACCCTTCTGAATGTTGCTCAGCACACATCACTGGGGAGCTTGATATTCTGCCACCATTTTGGGGATATTGCAGCAGGTCTGTGCCAACTGGGATTCTGCCCAACCAAAAGCAAACTACTAACACCTGCAGAAGAGGTAAAATTGAGAAAGAAAGATTGTGTGCATGTGAATATGTGTATATTTTCATGGATAGCTGTTATAAAAGACAACTCTTAAGTTCTTCAGAACTGGTTATGCCAAAGCATGTCCAATGGATAAATGAATCTTTTGGGGGTGGGCGGAAGTTTTATTTATTGGGTGCTTGTCCCTTGTACACCTGTAGAGTCCATTTCACCTGTCCCTTGCCATTTTTGAAAACAGCTTTTGCAGGTTGTTTCTTTGAACATCTATTTCTTCTATAAAGTGTGTACCAGGTCAGGCATGGTAGCTCATATCTGTAATCCCAGCACTTTGGGAGGCTGGGGCAAGTGGATCACTTGAGATCGGGAGTTTGAAACCACCTGGCCAACAGGGAAAAACACCATCTCTACTAAAAATACAAAATTAGCTGGGTGTGGTGGCGCATCCCAGCTACTTGGGAGGCTGAATCGCTTGAACCTGGGAGGCAGAGGTTGTAGTGAGCCAAGATTGCGCTATTGCACTCCAGCCTTGGCAACAAGAGCGAAACTCTGTCTCAAAAAAAAAATATGTATCATAATACCTGCCTCGGAAAGTGGTCATAAGGATTAAGAATAATGTGTGTCAAATTCTGGCCCAATCAATCTCTAGTAGTGCTCATATAATTACTACTAATGTTAGTAACATGGCTCCCTCATTAAATGCATGGGAGGATTAAATGAGATAACATATGTAGAGCACCTGGTACACTGCATAACTCTGTCAATGTCCATTATTAGGTGTTAGGGGTATATGCCCATTTTTTGCTGTCACTTAGTCAAGTAAGCAGTTGAGCATCCAGACTACAGGAGTTGCTGTGGAGATCATAGAAGCATAAGACATGGTCCTTTTCTTCAAATAACTCACACACTGATTGGGAAGATAAGACTTACTGGCATGACATAGCAGGAACCACTACTCCTCCATGAGAGGACCACTGGCATCAGCATAGGGACTAGCCAGCAGAAGCTGTTGAGATGTAAATGTCTCAAGGGTCAGTGCGGCTCCCATGCGCAGTGATTCCCCAGCCTCCACAGCCAGATTTCACAATGTTCTTGTTTCTCTGTCACCTGCCTGTGTCACCCTTGTCCTTGTTCCTTTTCTCTTCTCTCTTCTGCCTGCATTCAGAAACATTTGCCTAAAAGCCACTATCATCCAAATGTTGGCATGAAATTCTGAGCTCCCTGGGGCCTTTATGTGATAGGAGCAGAGTGCCCCCTCTTTTCGGCAGGGTTATGCATGATTGACACTTCTAGCAGCACCTCCTGCTTGCACTTTCCGGAGGTAGTGGGACCCGGTTGACAGGTCTTATTACTGTTACTGAGGCTAAGTTGTTCCCAGATCTCAGGAAGGAGAGATAAATGAAAAGAGACACAGAGATAACCAAGTAGGAAGACAGGAGGAGTTGACAGATGGGAAACAACACTGGGTGTACTTTATGAAGCTGAACAAATTCCCATCAATATCTGTGTTGTAAGTTGCACCTATACCTCAGTGTGTGAATCAGTAAAGGGTAGGACCCTGACTGACTGAGCAGTAATCACCAAGGAGGACTGTACTGTTAAGGCTCAAGAGTACCCCAAAATCATATACCTCTTTGCTGCCCAAGTTCCAAATGAATTAAAAGATAGTTAAGAGTAAGAGAGATGTTCATTTCTATTGCTCATACAGGCAAGGTTGGAGGATACAGCTTATAGATGGAGACACATTTTTCTTTTTTTTTTAAATTTGTTACTATTTTTTGAGGTGGAGCTTTGCTGTGTTGCCCAGGCTGGAGTGCAGTGGCACAGTCTCAGCTCACTGCAACCTCTGCCTCCTGGGTTCCAAAGATACTCCTGCCTCAGCCTCCTGAGTAACTGGGATTATAGGCATGCACCACCACACCCAGCTTATTTATTTATGAGATGAAGTCTTGCTTTGTCACCCAGGCTGGAGTATAGTGGTGCAATCTTGGCTCACTGTAACCTCTGCCTCCCAGGTTCAAGCAATTCTCATGCCTCAGTGTCCTGAGTAGCTGGAATTACAGGTGCACACCACCACACCCAGCTAATTTTTCTTTTTTTTCTTTTCTTTTTTTTTTTGAGATGGAGTTTCGCTCTTGTTACCCAGGCTGGAGTGCAATGGCGCGATCTCGGCTCATTGCAACCTCCGCCTCCTGGGTTCAGGCAATTCTCCTGCCTCAGCCTCCTGAGTAGCTGGGATTACAGGCACGCACCACCATGCCCAGCTAATTTTTTTTATTTTTAGTAGAGATGGGGTTTCACCATGTTGACCAGGATGGTCTCATCTCTTGACCTCGTGATCCACCTGCCTCGGCCTCCCAAAGTGCTAGGATTACAGGCTTGAGCCACCGCACCCGGCCCCAATTTTTCTGTTTTTAATAGAGATGGGATTTTGCTGTGTTGGCCAGGCCAGTCTCAAACTCAGGTGATCCATCCACCTAAGCCTCCCAAAGTGCTGGGATTACAGGCATGAGCCACCGCACCTGGCAGGAGACAGCTCTTTCTGAAAGTGCTCTCCAGAATTAGACACTCTCACTACTAGCCCATTTTAAGGAGCACTGGAAAACTGCAGTGCCTTCTGCAGGGGATAGGCCTCTGAAAAATACCCAGCACAAAAGAGCAGAACAAAATGTGCAGTCACTCTCAAAAGACAGAAGAGGAACGAGCTGAGAGATGCATGCCAAAACCAGCCAGTAAGTGAGTTTATACCACCCTCAGCAATGAGTTCAGCCTCATAACTTTCCCAGAAGTGTGAGATGGAGAGAGGCCCAGGAATGTTTTAGAACATCTTCCCCCACATGGAAGGAAATTGAGAGAGGATAGAAGCCTGCCTTCCTCTCCTCTCACAGGTATCCCTGTACAGTGTTGTAAAATATTACTTTCTATTGTCTGCCTGGTTTGAATTCCACTAAATCCAAATGTTTCTTTTAGGTTCTAACTGAAGAGGAGAGAACTCTATCCAGGGTGGCCTTGAGAGACATGTTGGATCAAGTCTATCAGCCCTTAGCAGTCAGGGAACTACTTATCCTCCAAGGAGGACCACCCCAGGTACTCAGTCCAGGGCACTCTTGGGGGTGACTCATTAATAATAATGTATGTGGTATGCTGTCTTCTTCTGGAAAATTAGATAACTTTAGCTCCCTATTTAATGATCTAGTTGAGCCTTATTTCATCTTTTAGATCATAAAACGATACTTATAAAACTAAATGATACTGACCCTTAGGATAATTTAAAAGACCTTTTCTCTTTCTTTTTCTTTCTTTCTTTTTTTTTTGAGATGGATTCTTGCTCTGTCTTCCAGACTGGAGTGCAGTGGCTCGATCTCGGCTCACTGCAACCTTCACCTTCTGGATTCACGTTATTCTCCTGCCTCAGCCTCCTGAGTAGCTGGGCTTACAGGTGCGCAGCGCCAGGCCCAGCTAATTTTTGTATTTTTTTTTTTTTTAGTAGAGATGGGGTTTCACCATGTTGGTCAAGCTGGTCTTGAACTCCTGACCTCATGATCAGCCCACCTTGGCCTCCCAAAGTGCTGGGATTGTAGGTATGAGCCACTGTACCTGACTTCTCTTTTTTTTTTTTTTTTTTAAGAGATGGAGTCTTGCACTGTTGCCCAGCTGGAGTGCAATGGTGCAATCTCGGCTCAATGCAACCTCCGCTTCCCAGGTTCACGTGATTCTCCTGCCTTAGCCTCCCGAGTAGCTGGGATTACATGTGCACACCACCACACCTAGCTAATTTTTTGTATTTTTAGTAGAGACGGGGTTTTACTATGTTGGCCAGACTGATCTCGAACTCCTGACCTCTTGATCCACCTGCCTCTGCCTCCCAAAGTGCAGGGATTGCATGCATGAGCCACCATGCCCAGCAAAAAGACCTTTTCCCTAATGGAATGATGGACACTTTTCCCAAGAGTATTATGATCACTTTTTTTTAAGACTTATGGCAATTTTATGCGAGATATATTTTACTCATTCTGAAACTGGATCTTTTTTTTTTTTTTAACTAAAATTTGGCTGTTTGACAAAACTGAAGTATTTGGACACTTCAGTTCTTTGAATGGATTATGTACTTGAAGTCAAGAAATTAAAACCAGAGATCTTTCCAGGTTTAGGACTTTGTGATTTGTGAAAAAAAAAAAAAGAAAAAAGAAAAAAAAAAAACCAGAGATCTTATTGGTGCTATTCTTAGTTACTTTGTTTGAAAACATATAGTAGTATAGTAGTATATATTCTGCTAGGGATAAGATAGTTTCTTTCTTTTCTTTTCTTTTTTTTTTTTTTTGGAGACGGGGTTTCACTCTTGTTACCCAGGCTGGAGTGCAATGGCACGATCTCGGCTCACCGCAACCTCCGCCTCCTGGGTTCAAGCAATTCTCCTGCCTCAGCCTCCCTAGTAGCTGGGACTACAGGCATGTGCCACCATGCCCAGCTAATTTTTGTATTTTTAGTAGAGACGGGGTTTCACCATGTTGACCAGGATGGTCTCGATCTCTCGACCTCGTGATCCACCGGCCTCGGCCTCCCAAAGTGCTGGGATTACAGGCTTGAGCCACCGCGCCCGGCCCAGTTTCTTTGTTTTCTTAAGAATAATGTTTATCTGAAATTATTTAACTTGATGATATAGCTGGAACTGTCTTTTAGTACCTACATTTTCGTTATGAATCTAGGTATGTAAAGAGTGAGGAGCCAGCCAGGCACCATGGCTTACACAGGTAAACCCAGTACGTACTTTGGGAGGTTGAGGCAGAAGGATCACTTGAGATCAGGAGTTTGAGGCCAACCTGGGCAACACAGCAAGACCCCCATCTCTACAAAAGATAAAAATAAAAAACTAGCCACATGTGATAGTGTGTATCTGTAGCCCCAGCTACTCTGGAGGCTGAGGTGGGAGGATTCCTCAGGCCCAGAAAGTTGAGGCTGCAGTGAGCTGTGATTGGGCCACTGTACTTCAGCTTGGGCAACAGAGTGAGACCTTGTCTTAGAAAAGGAAAAGAGTGAGGAGCCAAGGGAATTAGCTGTAGGTCAGGAGCAAGGACCAGCTGAAGCTGGCTGCAAAGGTATCTCCTAATTGAGTAATTTTTGTCTCATCCTTAGAATCTTACTTCCATAAGGCCTCTCTGGGATTCAACCCCAATGTGCAGATGTTTGAATTTGTAAACCTTGCCATTCTTCAGGTTTCTTACCCATAAGATAGGGATAATCACAACGCCTTCCTTGAAGTCCCTTTTGAGATTATATGGGAGTTACTTATGCTGTGCCTGGCACATCATCTCCTCAGTAAATGGTAATAATTCAGTAAAAGAGAGAGGACAAGAGAGTTGGGATGAAATATTTCTGTTACTAATTTTGATGCTTACATACTTAAGTGCAATGGTTGACAACAACATGATTAATGTTCTAGCCCAAAATAAGGGCTAGAGTATTAAAACTGAGGCCAGGTGTGGTGGCTCACATCTGTAATCCCAGCAATTTGGGAGGCTGAGGAGGGAGGATCACCCGAAGTTGGGAATTCATGACCAGCCTGACCAACAAGGAGAAACCCTGTCTCTACTAAACATACAAAATTAGCTGGGCATGGTGTCATATGCCTGTATCCCAGCGACTCGGGAGGCTGAGGCAGGAGAATCATTTGAACCCAGGAGGCAGAGGTTGGGGTGAGCACAGATCATGCCACTGCCCTCTAGCCTGGGCAACAAGAGGGAAATTCCATCTCAAAAACAAAACAAACAAAACTGCAGCACCTTCTGCAGGGGATAGGCCTCTGAAAAATACCTAGCAAGAAAAAACAGAACCAAATGTGCAGTCACTCTCAAAAGACAGAAGAGGAATGAGCTGAGAGGTGTGTGCCAAAACCAGTCAATAAGTGAGTTTATTCCACCCTCAGCAGTAAGGGACACCAAGTCTGTTTATTCACCGTGGCTCCACAGAACTCCCAGAAAGAAACCCTTGAAGAAATCCAACTCTTTTTTGCAGATCAGACTGGGGCAGAAAAGAAATAAAAAAGAAATCCAACTCTTTCTTGGAACTGTGTCACAGGAATCAGATTTGCTAAGGCCACAGAGGCAAGGGCTAGAGTGCTCCCTCCCGGTTGTGAACTACCCTCTTAGTGGCAAATAACGTTCATAAGGATCTTCCTTGGAAGCTGGATTTAATTGTCAGAGATTGGTTGCATTAACTTAGTATTCCCAAGATCTACGTTTTAATCACTGATGCAAATGTCTGTTTCTGAGTTTGAAATTTCATTGATTTTTCACTGTTTTTTACTTTCTTAAAAATAATGCGGAAGAAGGTTTTGTAAATTTTTTTTTTAAAGGAAACAATGTTGCTCTTTTGAAGTCTGTATAGCGCACTGTTAATTGTCAATATGACTCAGGACTTTAAAAAAATGTCTAGCCTGGCCTGACAGCTCACGCCTGTAATCCCAGAACTATGGGAGGCCGAGACGGATTGATCACCTGAGGTCAGAAGTTCGAGACCAGCCTGGCCAACATGGTGAATTCCCCTCTCTACTAAAAATACAAAAAGTAGCTGGGCATGGTGGCACGTGCCTGTAATCTCAACTACTCAGAAGGCTGAGGCAAGAGAATTGCTTGAACCTGGGAGGCAGAGGTTGCAGTGAGCCAAGGTCATTCTACTGCACTCCAGCCTGGATGACAAGAGTAAAACTCCGTCTCTAAATAAATAAATGTTATATATCATAGCTCTTTCTTTCTTTCTTTTTTTTTTTCTTTTTTTTTTTTTTTTTTTACAGGCATGACCCACCATGCCTGGCTGTCGTATCTATTTCAATGACATTCAGAATTCACACCTTCTTTTTCTCAGTCCTGTACAGATGTGAAGACACAGCTGAGGAGTCGGGCCCCAGCTTGGCTTCGGCGTCTGTGTGGACAGCTGCTCTCTGAAAGGTTAATGAGACCTAATGGTGTTCAGGCAGTAGTCCGGGGCATTTTGGAAGGAGCAGGTGGTAAGAAATAAAATGTTTCTGTGATTTTGATACCCATTTTCCTTTGAGTCAGAGTCTGAGGTTAATTATTGGTCTTTAATATTTACCTTTAAAACCTTACTGAAACAAAACTATGTCCTTGCAGGGGTTGGACAGGTCAAACTTAAAGGCCCATAATGAGCTTCTTTTCCAAAGAAACGCATTCTCTTGCTCTTTCCCTAAAATAGTTTGTGATACACAGCCTATTTTATTGAATAATATTGTAAGCCACTTCAAATAATTTCTAATATCGGAGGAAAACATTACACAGAAAGTTGAAGTAAACCCTAGAGTAAATGTTAAATAAAGCCAGGTGTGGGCTGGGTGTGGTGGCTCATACCCGCACTTTGGGAGGCTGAGGCAGGTAGATCACTTGAGGTCAGGAGTTCAGGACCAGCCTGGGCAACATGATGAATCCCCATCTCTACTAAAATACAAAAATTAGGCAGACGTGGTCATGGCAGGCGCCTAGTCCCAGCTACTTGGGAGGCTGGGGCAGGAGAATCACCTGAACCTGGAAGGTGGAGGTTGGAGTGAGCCAAGATGGTGCCACTACACTCCAGCCTAGGTGACAGAGTGAGACTTTGTCTCAAAAATAATAATAATAAAGCTGGGTGTGGTGGCTCACACCTGTAATCCCAACACTTTGGGAGGCTGAGGCAAAAGGACTGCCTGAGGCCAGGAGTTCAAGACCAGCCTGGGCAACATAGCAAGACTCTGTCACTACAAAAATAAAAAAACCAGCCAGGTATGGTGGTGCCCACCTGTGGTCCCAGCTACTTGGGGGGCTAAGGCAGCAGGATCGCTTGAGCCTAGGAGTTCAAGGCTGCAGTGAGCCATGATCGTGGCACTGCATTCCAGCCTGGGCAGAAAAAGCAAGACCCTGTCTCAAAAAAAAAGAAAAAAGTGAAATGTAAAATAGTTTTCTTGAAGCCAGAAATACCTTTGAGATGCAAACTTTGGGATCAAGTTTTACAGTCATTTCCCCAATTTATATTATCTGAGTCCTCATTAATAGGAAAAACAATAATAATGCTAAGCATGGTGGAGTTTTTAATTTATATTTTTTGTGTTTTTTTTAGACAAAATTAGACGTGTACAATCATTTAAAGTCAAATAGTTCTGTGAGGCTTATAGTGAAAAATAGCAGTCCTTGGCACCATTACAATCCATTTCCCATATCTAGAAGCAAATACTGGCTGGGCACGGTGGCTCAAGCCTGTAATCCCAGCACTTTGGGAGGCCGAGGCGGGTGGATCACGAGGTCAAGAGATCGAGATCATCCTGGTCAACATGGTGAAACCCCGTCTCTACTAAAAATAAAAAAAAAAATTAGCTGGGCATGGTGGTGAGTGCCTGTAATCCCAGCTACTCAGGAGGCTGAGGCAGGAGAATTGCCTGAACCCAGGAGGTGGAGGTTGTAGTGGGCCGATATCGTGCCATTGCACTCCAGCCTGGGTAACGAGCGAAACTCCGTCAAAAAAAAAAAAAAAAAAAAAAAGAAGCAAATACTTTGAACTCTCAGTGAGTTTTTTCCGGTATTTATCTCTATATTTCTTTTTTTTTTTTTTTTAAACAGAGTTTCACTATTGTCACTCAGGCTGGAGTGCAATGGCGCAGTCTCAGCTCACTGCAACCTCCACCTCCTGGGTTCAAGGGATTCACCTACCTCAACCTCCCAAGTAGCTGGGATTACAGGCATGTGCCTCCACACCCAGTTAATTTTGTATTTTTTTTTTTTGAGACGGAGTTTCGCTCTTGTTACCCAGGCTGGAGTGCAATTGCATGATCTCGGCTCACCGCAACCTCCGCCCCCTGGGTTCAAGCAATTCTCCTGCCTCAGCCTCCCTAGTAGCTGGGACTACAGGCGTGCGCCACCATGCCCAGCTAATTTTTGTAGTTTTAGTAGAGACGGGGTTTCACCATGTTGACCAGGATGGTCTTGATCTCTTGACCTCGTGATCCACCCGCCTCGGCCTCCCAAAGTGCTGGGATTACAGGCTTGAGCCACCGCGCCCGGCCTGTATTTTTAAAAGAGACGGAGTTTCACCATGTTGGTCAGGCTGGTCTTGAACTCCTGACTTCAGGTGATCCATCCACCTTGCCCTCTCAAAGTGCTGGGATTACAAGTGTGAGCCACTAGGCCCGGCCCCTATGTTTCTAACTAATATATGGGAATTTGTAATTTTTCAGTTTTAGACATCATATATCTACTCACATGTGTGGAAGAGGATCTTACTCTCTTTTATATCACTGCCATCATTCCCCCAAGTACATTTTTATTTTCCCATCTCTTTAATATATTTATATCTCAGTTTTGGTTAGATCAATATTCAGTGTTTATATTAGTGTAACTCCAATTATTATTTACAGCTGAGCTATGTTGTATATTATGATATTATGATTACTTTCTTTTTTTACATAATCTTTTGTACTTCCTGGAGTTAATCTTTTTTGTTGTCTGATTAGTTTTCTATGTGTTTATCTCTAATCTTTTCTCAAGCTCTTCCTCTTTTGTTTAAATCTCCTTTTTTTTTTTTGAGACGGACTTTCACTCTTGTTACCCAGGCTGGAGTGCAATGGCACAATCTTGGCTCACTACAACCTCCGCCTCCTGGGTTCAAGCAATTCTTCTGCCTCAGCCTCCTGAGTAGCTGGGATTACAGGCACGCGCCACCATGCCCAGCTAATTTTTGTATTTTTAGTGGAGACAGGGTTTCACCATGTTGACCAGGATGGTCTTGATCTCTTGACCTCATGATCCACCTGCCTCGGCTTCCCAAAGTGCTGGGATTATAGGCGTGAGCCACCGCGCCCAGCTAAATCTCCTTTTAATACACTCAAAAACATCAGATAGGCTGGGCACTATGGCTCATGCCTATAATCCCAACACTTTGGGAGGCCAAGGCAGGTAGATCACTTGAGCTCAGGAGTTCAAGACCAGCCTGGGCAACATGATGAAACCCCATTTCTACCAAAAATACAAAAATTAGCTGGTTGTGGTGGTGCACGCTTGTGGTCCCAGCTACTCAGGAGGCTGAGGTGGGAGGATTGCTGGAGCCCTGGAAGTTACGGTTTTAGTGAACCGAGTTCACAACACTGCACTCCAGCCTGGGTGGCAGAGCCGAAACCCTGTTTCAAGCAAAGAAACAAACAAACACACAAAAACCCATCAGATATTCTATCAGTTTTATCTTCTTGGAAACATCTTTCTCTGGGTCTTCTGACCTGCTCTACTCTAACCTGGTTACCTTCTACTCAGCTGCTATCCAAGGATCCCCTTCACCTTTATCCTGGTGAGCCCTTTGCCTTTTTTGTGTGTTCAGTCTCTTATCTTACTTATCCCATGCCTGTTAGTTTCCTATTCCTGCTCAACAATTTCCCACAAGTCTAGTGGCTTTTTGATGGAAATGGCATTTAAACTGAGCCCTGAAGTCTGAGTTGGATTTAAGTAACTGAAGAGTGAGGGAGGATGGTTATAGGCAGAGAAAGTAGCACGTATGAGGAACTGAAGTAGGAATGAACATGGTGGTTCTGAGGAAATCTCCATGTGGGTAGGGTCATGAGGGCAGAGTGCAGGGAGGGTGGCTGGGGCCACATCAGGAAGGCTGAGTTCAGGATGTTGAACTTTATTCGGAGGGAAGTGAGAAACCATGGAAGGTTTCAAGAAAGAAAGAACATGATCAAATCTACATTTAAGAAATATCTATGTGTAGGTATTGTGAAGAATGGGTTGGGTAAGAGCAGAAGCAGGGAGATCAATTAAGGAGGCAGTCATCTGAGAGATCGGGGAGGCTTGGATTAATGCAGTGGCCATGGAAGTGGAGAGAAATGAATGCGTTTCAGAGATATTTAAGGAGGAGAGTTGCTAGAACTTAATGAAGGGCTGGATATGTGAGGAAGAAGGAAGAGAGACAGAATAAATCTTGACTTCGTTTCTGCCATAGTTAATGTATCTTGGTCTTGTCAGACAGAAGTGAGGTGAGTGTGGTTAGCAGATATTGGTAGATTTGGTCTAGAGTGGCCATAATATTGCCTCCCTTCAGTTCTAACCACAGTGGCTTCTTATCAGTTACCCATAAGAAATTGTTCCCTGCTAACAATTTTTTGCATCTTCCTATTCCAAAAAGGGTTATACCTTACCTAAGGGCATGTAGATTTGAGAGCTACTATAAAGAAAATCAGAACGCTCTTTTTCCTGTGATTCCACCCAACTTGTGTATGTGTATATTTGTTGTTGTCTATTCATATCTTGTTTCTCCCAGGATGGTTTGAAGTAGGTTTATATTGACCTGCATATTTGCCATTTCTGGTGGTCTTCATTTCTTTATGTAGATCAAAATTTCAGGGAAAATTTCCTTCTGCCCGAACTTTAGTTACTATTGCTTATAGTATAGGTCTACTGGCAATTAATTTTTATTTATTTTTATTTTTATTTTATTTTATTTTTTTGTTTAAATCATTTTTATTTACAGCAAACTCTACTATGTACATTTCACCCCGAATCACTTTCAAGTTCTTTGGCCTTTGCTTTTTCCAGGCCTGGCGATGTGAGCCACAGACTTGGGACCCAGGACTTTGCCTCCCCAGTGACGCCGTATCTCCTCATATCTGTCACTGTTTGTCCTGAATTTTTAATTTTTTTTAAGATGGAGTTTTACTCTTGTCACCCAGGCTGGAGTGCAATGGCATGATCTTAGCTCACGGCAACCTCTGCCACCCAGGTTCAAGCATTTCTCCTGCCTCAGCCTCTTGAGTACCTGGGATTACAGGTGCCCGCCACCACACCCGGCTAATTTTTTTTGTATTTGTAGTAGAGATGGGATTTCACCACATTGGCCAGGGTGGTCTTGAGCTCCTGACCTCATGTGATCTGCCTGCCTTGGCCTCCCAAAGTGCTGGGATTATAGGCATGAGCCACTGCGCCAAGCCTGGCAATTAATTTTCTAGCTTTTGTTTGTCTGAAAATGCCTATCTACTTCATCTTCCTTTTTGAAAGATATTTTTTGTTGGTTATGGAATTCTAGGTTGACATTTATTTCTTCTTTTACTACTTTAAAAACATTTCATTGTCTTCTAGCTTATGTCATTTTGGATGAGAGGTCTGCTGTCACTTTTATCTTTGTTCCTGTATAAATGGTATACCATGTTTCCCTCTGGCTGCTTTTAAGATTTTTCTCTTATTGTTGGTTTTTAGAAATTTGATTATGATATGCCTTGGTGTGGTGTTGGTTTCTTTAATTTTTTTCTGCTTTTTGGAGCTGTGGGTTTATAGTGTTTGCCATATTTGGAAATTTCTCAGATACTATCTTTATTTCTGTACTCCTTTCAGATCTCTCTGGGAATTTGAATTACACCAAGTATTATGTTTAATGTTGTCCTGCAAATTATTAATGCTGTGTGTGTGTGTGTGTGTGTGTGTGTGTGTGTGTTTTCTTCTCTGTCTTTTAAAATTTTTTTACCAGAGACAGGGTCTTGCTCTGTCTCCCAAGCTAGAGTACAGTGACATGAATTTGGCTCACTGCAACTTCTGCCTCCCAGGTTCAAGCAATTCTTGTGCCTCAGCCTTTCGAGCAGCTGGGATTACAGGCATGCACAACCACACCTGGCTAATTTTTGTATTTTTAGTAGAGAAAAGGCTTCACCATATTGCTCAGGCTGGTCTTGAACTCCTGGTCTAAAGTGATCCACCCGCCTTGGCCTCCCAAAGTGCTGAGATTACCGGTGTGAGCCATTGTGCCTGGCCAAGGACAAATCTTAATAGTTGTCTTAATGGTCTTGTCTTTTTTTTTTTTTTTTTTTTTTTTTTTTGAGACGGAGTTTTGCTCTTGTTACCCAGGCTGGAGTGCAATGGCTCGATCTCAGCTCACCGCAACCTCCGCCTCCTGGGTTCAGGCAATTCTCCTGCCTCAGCCTCCTGAGTAGCTGGGACTACAGGCACGCGCCACCATGCCCAGCTAATTTTTTGTGTTTCTGGTAGAGACGGGGTTTCACCATGTTGACCAGGATGGGCTTGATCTCTTGACCTTGTGATCCACCCGCCTCGGCCTCCCAAAGTGCTGGGATTACAGGCTTGAGCCACCGCGCCCGGCAATGGTCTTGTCTTCTAATTCTGTTACCTCTGTTTTGGGGGATCTGTTCTATTGATTTTTCTTTTCTTTTTTGAGACAGAGTCTTTCTTGCTTTCTCACCCAGGCTGGAGTGCAGTGGCACGATCTTGCCTCACCGCAACCTCTGCCTCCTAGGTTCAAGAGATTCTCCTGCGTCAGCCTCCCAGGTAGCTGGGATTACAGGTGTACACCACCATGCCCAGCTACTTTTTATATTTTTAGTAGAGACAGGGTTTTGCCATGTTGGCCAGGCTGGTCTCGAACTCCTGACCTCAGGTTATCTGCCTGCCTTGGACTCCCAAAGTGCTGAGATTATAGGCGTGAGCCACCACTCACAGCCTGTTTTATTGATTTTTTTTTTTTTTTTCTAATTATAAGCAATATGGTTTTCCTTCTTTGCATGCCTGGTAAGTTTGTGTGTATGTGTTTTAAGGTATTCACATATGGTAAAAGTCATTTTTTTAAAGAGTACAGTTTGGTGGTGTTTAGTATATTCACAGAGCTGTGCAATCATCACCAATATCTATTTCCAGAACATTTTCATCAACCTTCTCCCACACCCACCCCAAAGAAGCCCTCACACTCACTAGCAATCACCACTCCTCATTCTCCCCTCAGACTCTCTCTGGTAAGTACTAATTCACTTCCTGGTCTCTTTGGATTTACCTGTATTGGCATTTTCATACAACATATGGTCTTTGTGTCTGGCTTCTTTTAGTTTTTGAGGTTTATTCATGTTTTTTGTTTGTTTGTTTTTGAGACGGAGTTTTATTCTTTTGCCCAGGCTGGAGTGCAATGGCATGATCTCGGCTCATTGCAACCTCCTCCCAGGTGCAAGCAATTCTCCTGCCTCAACCTCCTGAGTAGCTGGGATTACAGGCACCCACCACCACACCCGGCTACTTTTTGTATTTTTTGTAGAGATAGGGTTTCACCATGTTGGTCAGGCTGGTCTTGAACTCCTGACCTCAGGTGATGCACCCACCTCGGCCTCCCAAAGTGATGGCATGAGCCACCGCACCTGGCTGAGGTTTATTCATGATATAACATGAATCAGTTTTTTTTCCTTTTTATGACTGAATAATATTTCCTCACATGAATATGCCTGGCAATTTTTGACTAGCTGCTGAACATTTTTATTTTACATTGCTGAGTGCCAGATTTTTTATTCCTTAGGTGGGCTTTGTTCTGGAATGCAGTTAAGTTACTTGGAATTAGTTTAGTTCCTTTGATCCTGGCTTTTCAGCTTTGTTAGTGTGGTTCTACAGCAGCCTTTAAGATAATTTAACCCCTTATTTTATTATACTACGTGTATTGTATTGTACTAAATGTACAATACAGATTGTACGAAGACAATACACTTCTGAGAATTCTAGTTGTTGCCCTGTGTATTAGGAGATCCTCCCAGGCTGGCTAGTGGGAGCACAACTATTCCCAGTCCTTTATGAACCATGGAAGTTGTTCCCCCTACTCCTTTCTGGTGGTACTTGCCCCAGGCTTTGGTATTTTCCTCACACATACATGTATCATACTCTACCAAAGACCTGAGAGAGAACCCCTCTGCAGATCTTTGGAACTCTCTCTGTGTAACTTCCTCCTCTCTGGTATTTTGCCTTGAAAATTCCAGCTGCATTGGCCTCCCTGAACCCTGAACTATGTTTCTTCCACTCAGTAAGATGCCAGGCTTTGTTTGGGCTACTCCTGCTATCGCTTGAAAACTCTCTCCATGTTTTTTTTGTCATGAGCAAAGGCAGTCATCAGGTTCACTTTCTTTGCTTCCCTTCTCTCAGGGATCAGTGTCCTGGGTTGCTGCTGCCCATTGTCTGAAAACCATTCTTTATATATTTTGTCCAATTTTATAATTGCTTAAGATGGTAAAGTAATTCTGGTCCCCGTCACTCTATGGCTGTGGTTTAAGACAGTTTAAATTAAATGATACATATAAAGAGACAGAATAAGGCCAGGCGCGGTGGCTCAAGCCTGTAATCCCAGCACTTTGGGAGGCCGAGGTGGGTGGATCACGAGGTCGAGAGATCGAGACCATCCTGGTCAACATGGTGAAACCCCGTCTCTACTAAAAATACAAAAAACTAGCTGGGCGTGGTGGCGCATGCCTGTAATCCCAGCTACTTAGGAGGCTGAGGCTGGAGAATTGCCTGAACCCAGGAGGCAGAGGTTGCGGTGAGCCGAGATCGCGCCATTGCACTCCAGCCTGGGTAACAAGAGCGAAACTCCGTCTCAAAAAAAAAAAAAAAAAGAATAATAATAATAGTAATAAACATAGTGAAGCTAGTATTCCATTTATATGAATAATACCATTATAGTGACTAAGTTCTAGTTTTTCTCTGAATTTCCCAGAAACTAGCATCAAAAGGAAAATATAGGCCAGGCATGGTGGCTCATGCCTGTAATCCTAGCACTTTGGAGGCCAAGGCAGGCAGATCACCTGAGGTCAGAAGTTGACCAGCCTGGCCAACATGGCGAAACCCCGTCTCTACTAAAAATTAAAAAAAAAAAATTAGCTGAGCATGGTGGTGTGTGCCTGTAATCCCAGCTACTTGGGAGGCTGAGGCAAGAGAATCGCTTGAACCTGGAAGGCTGAGGTTGCAGAGAGCTGAGATCATGCCACTGCACTCTAGCCTGGGCAACAGGGAGACTCTGACTCAAAATAAATAAATAAGAAATAAAAAACATAAAAAGGAAAGTATAGAGGGGTAGATTATATTATAGAAAAAGAAAACTATTTTCAATAGAGAAGATACATGCATTTTATCCTAAATTTTAAGACAAGTTTGTTATATGGAACCTTCTGTGGGAAACTGCTTTGAGCTTCTGACATCTCTCTCCATTGTGCCAGCGGGGGCAGCTGGTGGAAGCGATGCTGAGGCGATGGCTGCTGACTGGAAGAAGTGTGACCTGATCGCAAAGATTTTGGCCTCTTGTCCCCAGCAGTCTCTTTCACCAGAGAGTTACTACAAGGACATCTGCCCCCAGGTAAGTCATTTTGTTTCTGTTCACCCTTTGACAGTTATCTGCTTATGTACAGAAAGAGGACTTTTAATGTTTCTCTAATACTGAGGTAAAAGCAGTATAATATTTAAGTTTATTGTTTAGTGAGGAGCTTTCTTAATAAATGAATCAAATCCTGTGGAAGAGACTGACGTAATTGTTCAGTTTAAGAATGATTCACTGGCTGGATGTGGTGGCTTACGCCTATAATCCCAGCACTTTGGAAGGCCGAGGTGGGTGGATCACCAGCTCAGAAGTTAGACCACCCTGACCAATATGGCGAAACTCCATCTCTACTAAAAATACAAAAAATTATCCGGGGATGGCGGCACCTGTCTGTGATCCCAGCTACTCAGGAGGCTGAGGCAGGAGAATTGCTTGATCACCTGGAAGGTGGAGGTTGCCATGAGCTGAGATTGCACCGCTGCACTCCAGCCTGGGTGACAGACTGAGACTCTGTCTCAAAAAAAAAAAAAAAAGAATGCTTCATCACTCTTGAATGATTGAATGATTGGCCCAGCTTGCTCTCAGAGCTAGAATACAAAACTCAAGTTTCATCTTGTTCATTATCTTTTCTATGTGTTTTTAATTAGTTTTAAAAAGTGGATGTTAAATAAACAAGGTAAATTAACATGGCAAACAATTTAAAAAGCATAAAAGAGTAAACGGAAAAGTCAGTCTCCCTTCCATTCCTATTCTCTAGTCCCTCAGAGGTAGTCACCTGTTAAGAATTTCTTGTTTATTTTCCAGAGATACTCTGTGTATTATGCATATACCATCATATGTGTATATATTAATGTGTGTGTATGCAAATACATGTTAATACACACATACATTAACATATACACATATAATGATAAAATTAATGCTAATTTTTATCTAAATGATAACATACAGCATGCCTTCTTTCAGTTTGCTTTTCTTCACTGCTAGTGTGCTTTGGCCAGGCGCAGTGGCTCACACCTATAATCCTAGCACTTTAGGAGGCCCAGGTGGGCAGAACACTTGAAGTCAAGAGTTCAAGACCAGCTTGGCCAACATTGAGAAACCCCGTCTCTACTAAAAATACAAAAATTGGCTAGGCGTAGTGTCATGTGCCTGTAGTCCTAGCTACTTGGGAAGCTGAGAGAGAAGAATTGCTTGAACCCGGGAGGCAGAGGTTGAGTAAGCTGAGATCACACCAGTGCATTCCAGCCTAGGTGAAGGAGTGAGACTCCATCTGAAAAAAAAAATAGTGTACCTTGGAGATTATTTCATTCATTTTCATGGATACATGATATTTCATCATATTAATGTACTATAATTTATTTAACCAGCCTGCTGTTAATGGACATTTGAGTTGCTTCCATTCTTTTTCTCTTACAAATTGCACTACGGTTAATATCCATATCTTTGTACATACCTACCAGTATTACCATAGGAAAAATTCCTAGAATTTAAATTATTGATTCGAAGGTTATATGCATTTAAATTTTTGCTTGATATGCTTTATGTACCTCTTTTCACACATTTTTACCCACACAATGTGTTATAAAGCTTTTTGATCTTTGCTAATCTATAGATGAAAAATGCAGAAGGAGTTTTCTTAATAGTCCCTAAGAATATGCCTAAAGTGAGCCCGTATTTTATAATTTTGATAAAATTATTTAATAAAAACACTGCAAGTATGAGGGGAGAGCAAAAACTTTTTTTAATTAAAAATAAAAACACCTCCTGTTCAGCTCTCATACCTTTGTTACTGGGTATGTTAAACTAAGAAAACAATTCTGTTGAATCAGTGTTATTGAAGTAAGTTTCTTTTTTGGCTTAGAGAAATTCCCGCTTTTTCTTTTTAGTTATTCCATGCAAAGAACTGGTATTTACTTCTTGTAGTTTTTTTTTGTAGGTTCTGGATTTATTTCACTTTCAAGATAAATTGACAGCACGACAATTTCAGAGAGTTGCCACCACTACCTTTATAACTTTGTCAAGAGAACACCCACAATTGGCAGCAAAGTATTTGCTCCAGCCAGTGTTAGCTCCTCTTCATCGATGTTTGAACACAGCAGGTAAAGGAGGAAGTGTGGTCATGGGTGTGCCTCTAAAGGACCTTCTTCAGTATTTTGTGTTTAAATGATTTAAATTTGTGTTGTTTCAGTGTCTTTAGTTTTCCTTCCCCTCCCCTAGACTTTCTAGTTTAAGAAATTCATTATAAGTTTCAAAATTATGTATTGAACTACCCATATACAGATCACCTAGACTGAATAACTATTTACATTTTGGCCACATTTGTTTTATCTTTCTCTCTTTCTACACATATAAACTTATTTTTTTCTGAAGCATTTGAGATTTAGTTGCAGAGAGCACAGCACTTCATCCCTAAATACTTTAGTATGCATCTGCAAAGAAAAATGTCAGTCTCCTGCATAACCACAATACAATTATCACACTCAGGAAATTTAACACTGATACAATATGCTGTGATCTAATATACAAATTCCGTTCAAACTTCTCTAATTGTTTCAATAATTTCTTTTATAGCTACTTTTTTTTTTAAATCCAGAATTCAATCAAGAATCATGGCTGGGTGCAGTTGCTCATGCTTGTAATCTCAGCACTTCGGGAGGCTTAGGCAGGCAGATTCCTTGATATCAGGAGTTCGAGACCAGCCTGGGCAACGTGGCAAAACCCCATCTTTACCAAAAAACAATATAAAAATTAGTCAGGCATGGTGGCAAGCACCTGTAACACCAGCTATTTGGGAGGCTGAGGTGGGAGGATCACTTGAGCCTGGAGGTCAAGGCTGCAGTGAGCCATAATCATGCCTCTGTACTTTAGCCTGGGCAACAGAGTGAGACCTTTGCTCAAAATAATAATAATAATAATCTGTAATAAAGCTATGTCGGCCGGGCGCGGTGGCTCAAGCCTGTAATCCCAGCACTTTGGGAGGCCGAGGCGGGTGGATCACGAGGTCAAGAGATCGAGACCATCCTGGTCAACATGGTGAAACCCCGTCTCTACTAAAAATACAAAAAACTAGCTGGGCATGGTGGCGCGTGCCTGTAATCCCAGCTACTTAGGAGGCTGAGGCAGGAGAATTGCCTGAGCCCAGGAGGCGGAGGTTGCGGTGAGCCGAGATCACGCCATTGCACTCCAGCCTGGGTAACAAGAGTGAAACTCCATCTCAAAAAAACAAAACAAAACAAAAAAAAACTATGTCTAAATAAATAGACTTCTTACAATACTTATAAAACTTTCTTTAATTTTAATTTTTATTTATTTATTTAATCCAGTCTCAGGTAGTCTGTTACAGCATAATTTTTATTTTTTATAGAGATGGGGTCTTCCTATGTTGTCCAGGGTGGTCTGAAACTCCTGGATTCAAGCAATCTTCCTGCCTCAGCCTCCCAAAGTGGTGCGATTGCTGAGGCGGGAGGATCACTTGAGCCCAGAAGTTTGAGGCCAGGCTGGGTAACATAATGAGACCCTATCTTTAGAAAAAATGTAAAAAATCAGCCGGGCATGGTGGTGCATGCCTGTATTCCCAGCTACTTGGGAAGCTGAAGTGGGAGGATCACTTGAGCCCAGGAGGTTGAGGCTGCAATGAGCCATAATCCTACAGTTCCACTCCAGAGCCTGGGTGACAGAGGAAGACCCTGTCTCAAATAAATAAATAAAATAAAACTATTTCAAAACTTTTTGAAGGAAAATTTTCAAATATATGCTTATAGAGAATATATAATGAACTCCTATGTACCTAACACCTGGATACAACTGTTAACTCTGCCATTTTTATTTCATCCAATCCCCAATTTTTCATTCAGTAAGTTTAAAATGAAAATTCTAAGTGATAATGTGGTATAGGTTAATTGGCAATGTTGGTTTTTAAATAAATTTTTAAATAAAATAACAATACATGTTTATAATCAGTGGCATCGTAGATTCCATGAAATGTATATGAATGGTATATTGTTCAATGGTAATCATGTCAGTTTTCTGATCTTAGCTGTTATTCACTGAGCCATCTTTCTAGTAAAACTTTCTTCTTTAGGTTTAGTATGTTCTATTCAGTGAGGCACTAAATATGGGTAATTTTGTGTTTTTTTCTCTAGAGATTCCAGAGAGTTACAGGGTACCAGGAACTATTTTGGTGACAGAAGAAGAACTTTGTAGATGCATTGAGGATGTGTTTAAGGTTGGTAATCTGAATAACTAATGTTTTTATTTCTCATTTTAAAATTGTTTAAACTTTTTCTTTTTTTGTAGAGATAGGAGTCTCGCCACATTGCCCAGGTTGGTCTTGAACTCCTGGCCTCAAGTAATTTTCCCACCTCAGCTTCCCAAAATGCTGGGATTATAGACATGAGCCACTGCTCCTAGCCTTTTAAAATAATTTTGCCTTTTAGTTAGCACTTCAGGCATTGGAATGACTAATCTAAAGCTCCAAGCTGTCAGAATCTTTTCACTTTGAAAACAAGAAACTGACCTTTTTAAGTGAAAAAAACTGATATATTTTTGAAACCCTGTTAATTACATCATTTATTCTAAATGTTGAAACAGTTTAGATTCTCTAAGCATGTCTTTTGAAGAAATTGACATGGGGCCGGCCATGGTGGCTCACACCTATAATCCCAGCACTTTTGGAGGCCAAGGAGGATGGATCACCTGAGGCCAGGAGTTCAAGACCAGCCTGGCCAACAGCCTGGCCAACATGGTGAAACTCTATCTCTACTAAAAATACAAAAATTAGCTGGGTGTGGTGGTGTGTGCCTATAATCCCAGCTACTTGGGAGGCTGAGGTAAAAGCTCCCTGCTTTTACCTGGTAGGCGGTGGTTGCAGTGAGCTGATACCATGCCACTGCACTCCAGCCTGGGGGATAGAGCGAGACTCTTTCTCCAAACAAATAAAAAGAAATTAACAGGAGCGTTTTCAATAATGTAGCCTTCCTAAAAGTATATGATAATTGAATCTACTTTATAACTTTTGATAGTAATCACTGTCATAATGAATTAAGTCTGAATAAATGATTCCTGCAGATGACTACCTAAATATATAACAAGAACGAAAACTTGCTTTCCCATTCATAGGGAGAAAAAAAAAATGAATGAAAACTAAGAATCTAGGCTGGGTGCAGTGGCTCAAGCTTGTAATCCCAGCACTTTGGGAGGCCGAGACGGGTGGATCACGAGGTCAAGAGATCGAGACCATCCCGGTCAACATGGTGAAACCCCGTCTCTACTAAAAATACAAAAAAAATTAGCTGGGCATGGTGGCGTGTGCCTGTAATCCCAGCTACTCAGGAGGCTGAAGCAGGAGAATTGCCTGAACCCAGGAGGCAAAGGTTGCGGTGAGCCGAGATCGCGCCATTGCACTCCAGCCTGGGTAACAAGAGTGAAACTCCGTCTCAAAAAAAAAAAAAAAAAAGAAAACTAAGAATCTAAATTTTATGTTCTTTTATCACAGTCTTATAAATATATATGGTATATGCTTTTGGAAAAAAATGAAGCTTATTGTATTGTGGCTACATGGAATTGGCCTAAATATTCTTTAAAGTTATTTTAGGCCCAGTGTGGTGGCTTATGCCTTTAATTCCAGCACTTTCAGAGACCAAGGCAGGAGGATTACTTGAGGTTAGAAGTTCAAGACCAGCCAGGTCAATATAGTGTGGCCCAATCTCTATAAAAAATAAAAATAATAAATAAATTAGGTTTATTTTAATAAATGTACAATAATATTTTACTATTGAAATGTACATTAGAAAGCAGCTTTTAAAATTATATTTCATATAAAAGGTACAGCTGCTTTGGAAAATAGTTGAGACTTCTTCAAAAATGTAAACATGGAGTTCTCATATGACCCAGCAATTCCACTTCTAGGTATATACCCAAGGGAAATAAAAATATCTTCATGCAAAAACCTGTACATGAATTTGTAGTAGCATTATTCATAATAGCCAAATAGCGATAATCCCAGCTATTCAGGAGGCTGAGGCAAGAGAATCGCAACTGTACTCCAGCCTGGGTGACAGATCGAGACTTCATCTCAAAAGAAAAAAAGAAGTTTGAATAAATTTTTAAATTTTAGTTAGGTTTAAAAAAAGTTTTCTTGAGACAGTGTCTCGCTTTGTTGCCTAGGCTTGAGTACAATAGTACAGTAGCTCACTGCAGCCTCAAACTTCTGGCCTCAAGCAGTCTTCCCACCTCAGCTTCCCAAAGTGCTGGGATTACAGACATGAGCCATTGCACCCGACCCAAAAATTTAGTTTTTTATGAAATGGTTCAAACATTCAAAACAATTATGAAAAATAAAACACTCATGCACCCAACACCCAACTTAAGAAGTTAATCATTACCAATTCTATTGAAATCCTCTATCTGCCCATCCGTGATCACATCTACCTTCCTCCCCACCCAAAGAAAACCATGATCTTGAATTTGTATTTATTCATGTAATATCCTTAAGCGTAGTATTGTACATTATTTTATTCTGTTTTATTTTTCTTTTGAGTTGGAGTCTCACTCTGTCAACCAGGCTGGAGTGCAGTGGCACGATTTCAGCTCACTGCAACCTCTGCCTCATGGGTTCAAGCGATTCTCCTACCTCAGCCCCTCAAGTAGCTGGGATTACAGGCATCTACCACATGCCCATCTAATTTTTGTATATTTACTAGAGATGGGGTTTCACCCTGCTGGTCAGTCTGGTCTTGAACTCCAGACCTCAAATAATCCACCCACTTTGGCCTCCCAAAGTGCTGAAGTTACAGGCATGAGCCACCGCACCCGGCTTATCGTATTCTATTTTTGAGATGGGGTCTTGCTCTGCTGCTGAGGCTGGAATGCAGTGGTGCAATCATGGCTCACTGTAGCCTTGAACTCCTGGGCTCAAGCAATCTTCCTGCCTCGGCCTCCCAAGTAGCTGGAATTATTGGCACACACAGCTAATTAAAAAAAATTTTTTTTGTATAGATGTAGCCTCACAATGTTACCCAGGCTAATGATTTTTAATTTTATCTGAATGTCATCATAATATATATAACTATAATTCATTCATTTTCACTGTTAGATTTTATTCCATCGTATGCCTGTATTACTACTTGCTTGTTGTTTTATTGACAGACATTTGAGTTGTTTCCAGGGAATTTCCGCCAAATTTCTCTTGGGTACATTTTGATTTTAATTAGCATTTCTCTTATTACCGGTGAGGTTGAACATAATTTTTGTGTTTTTGGTGGGTTCATATTTTTTCTTCTGTAAATTACTGATTCAAGTATTTGCCTATTTTAAAAACTGGGTTATTTGCCTCTTTAATCATGTTTAGAGTTAAGTCGGTTTTTTGTTTTTTTGTTGTTGTTGTTGAGATGGAATCTCACTCTGTCGCCCAGGCTGGAATGCAGTGGCACGATCTCAACTCACTGCAACCTCTGCCTCCTGGGTTCAAGCACTTCTCCTGCCTCAGCCTCCTGAGCAGCTGGGACTATAGGCACGTGCCACCATGCCCAGCTAATTTTTGGTATTTTTAGTAGAGATGGGATTTCACTGTGTTAGCCAGGATGGTCTCAATCTCCTGATCTTGTGATCTGTCCGCCTCGGCCGCCAAAGTGCTGGGATTACACGTGTGAGCCACCATACCAAGTCTTTTTTTTTTTTTTTTCCCCAATAAAACTGGTTTATTGAAGTATACTTTAAATACCATAAAATCATTTATTTTAAATATATAGTTCAGTGAATTTTAGTAAATTTACAGATTTGTGAAACCATCACCAATATATAATTTTAGAAAATTTCCTTCGTCAAAAGATCCCTTGTGCCATTTGTAATTGCTCCCTGACCTACCCCTAGCTCCAGGCAACCGTTAATTCATTCTCTATCTCTATAGATTTGCCTTTTTGTGGATATTTCATATAAGGGAATTATGCAATATGTTCTTTTGTGTCTAGCTTCAGTCACTTACCATAGTGTTTTGTTGTTGTTGTTATTGAGAAGGAGTCTTGCTCTGTCACCCAGGCTGGAGGGCAAAGGCACAATCTCGGCTCACTGCAACTTCCACCTCCTGGGTTCAAGTGATTCTTCTGCTTCAGCCTCCTGAGTAGCTGGGATTACAGGCGCATGCCACCATACCTAGCTAATTACATTGTATTTTTAGTAGAGGGGGTTTTCACCATATTGGCCAGGTTGGTCTCAAACTCCTGACCTCGTGATCCACACGTCTCAGCCTCCCAAAGTGATGGGATTACAGGCGTGAGCCACTTAAAAACACTATCATATTTTTAAGTCTCATCCATGTTGTTGGAAATACCAGTTTCTTGCTGCCTTTATTGCAAAATACTATTTCATTGTATGAATAGTTCACATTTTGCTTATCTGTTCATCCCTTGATGGAAATTTAAATGTAATTAAAAAAAATTACTTTATTGAGGCCGGGCGTGATGGCTAACACCTATAATCCCAGCAGTTTGGGAGGCCAACATGGGCAGATCAGGAGGTCAGGGGTTCAAAACCAGCCAGACCAACATGGTGAAACCCTATCTCTACTAAAAATACAAAAATTAGCCAGACATGGTGGCACATGCCTGTAATCCCAGCTACTCAGGAGGCTAAAGGAGGAAAATCACTTGAACCCAGGAGGCAGAGGTTGCAGTCAGTCAAGATCACACCACTGTGCTCCAGCAGGGTGACAGAGAGTCTCTCTCTCTCTCTCTCAAAAAATAATAAAAATAAAGAGTATAGATCAGTGGCTTTTACATATATTCATAGATTTGTACAACTATCATTGTGATCAACTTTAGGACTTTTCATTCCCCCAAAAAAAAACCCCAGCCAGGCACGGTGGCTCACGCCTGTAATCCCAGCACTTTGGGAGGCCAAAGCAGGAGGATCACTTGAGGTCAGGAGTTTCAGACCAGCCTGGCCAACATGACGAAATCCTGTCTCTACTAAAAATACAAAAATTAGCTGGACATGGTGGCACACACCTGTAATCCCAGCTACTGGGGAGGCTGAGGCAGGAGAACCTGGGAAGCGGAGGTTGCAGTGAGCCAAGATCCCACCACTATTCTCCAGCCTGGGTGACAAGAGTGAAACTCCATCTCACAAAAAATAAAAACAAAAAGAAATCTCTACAACACTTAGCCATCACTCCCAAATCTCTCCACCACCAATCACCCATCCCCTATACATAGACAACCATTAATCTATATTCTCTCTCTCAAGATTTGCCTATTCTGTATGTTTCATATAAATGGAATTATAGAATATATGGTTTTTTTTTGTAATTGTCTTCTTTCACTTAGCGTATTATAACATGGAGCCATACTTAATTTCTTTTCATTGCCAAATGGTATTGTCTTGTATTAACATGTCTCATTTTATTTATCTAGTAATCAGTGAATTGACATTTAGGTTGCTTCTGTAATAGCCACAATAACGTTTTGGCTATTATGAATAATGCTGCTGTGGACATTCATGTATAAATTATTGTATATATTTATGTTTTCCTTTCTCTTGAGTATATACCTAGGAAAGAATTGCTGGATTACATAGTAACTCTGTGTTTAACTGTTTGAGGCACTTCTAGACTGTTGTCCAATGTGACCGCACCGTTTTACATTTCCATCAGCAGTATATGAGGGTATAAAGTGAATCACATTCTTTCAGATAAGAAGGCAGATGCTTTTGTTTTGCTTTGAGCTTTCTATGTGGTATTAATAGAGTCATAGATAGAAAATGCAAACTCATTCTCCATAGCACTCACTTTATTATTATTATTATTATTATTTTTTTTTTTTTTTTTTGAGACAGAGTTTCGCTCTTATTACCCAGGCTGGAGTGCAATGGCGCTATCTCGGCTCACCGCAACCTCTGCTTCCTGGGTTCAGGCAATTATCCTGCCTCAGCCTCCCAAGTAGCTGAAATTACAGGCATGCGCCACCATGTCCAGCTAGTTTTTGTATTTTTAGTAGAGACGGGGTTTCACCATATTGACCAGGATGGTCTCGATCTCTTGACCTTGTGATCCATCCGCCTCGGCCTCCTAAAGTGCTGGGATTACAGGCTTGAGCCACCGCTCCCGGCCTATTATTATTATTATTATTATTATTTTGAGACAGAGTCTCGCTCTGTTGCCCAGGCTGGAGTGCAGTGGTGGCATGATCTCGGCTCACTGCAACCTCCACTTCTCGGGTTCAAGCAGTTCTCCTGTGTCAGCCTCCCGAGTATCTGGGATTACAGGCACCTACCACCATGCCCAGCTAATTTTTATATTTTTAGAAGGGACAGGGTTTCACCATGTTTGCCAGGCTGGTCTCAAACTCCTGACCTCATGCGATCTGCCTGCCTTGGCCTGCGAAGTGCTGGGATTAGAGGCATGAGCCACTGTGCCCGACCTCACTGACTTTATTTCTAAAGTGTAATGTTTCCTACCCTTTTTATTTAATTTCACTGTTTTTAAAAATGGAGTCTACCCTTTAAGGGTTGACCTGACACACAAATATGGAATCAAATTACTAAGAGACTAAAAGATGACCTGGTGACTATGTGAATATCATGCTGTTTTTATTAAAACCTCATGAATAGACTCCTAAAAAGAGGGATCTTCTATCCTGTTCTGAATATTAGTAGGCAAAGACTTTTCACATTATGGAGAGATAAATTATTAGTGCAGTCTAGAAGGATGATGTTCTAAATTAGAGAACAGTGGCCCACTAACTTTCAGAAAGACTATATCCCCTCCAAGAAATAGCATGATGAAAAACTGCTAGGTGGTTGGACTTGAAATGTTGGAAAGACTTGAAAGTACTGGCAGGCCGGGCGCGGTGGCTCAAGCCTGTAATCCCAGCACTTTGGGAGGCCGAGACGGGTGGATCACGAGGTCGAGAGATCGAGACCAACTTGGTCAACATGGTGAAACCCCGTGTCTACTAAAAATACAAAAAATTAGCTGGGCATGGTGGTGCGTGCCTATAATCCCAGCTACTCAGGAGGCTGAGGCAGGAGAATTGCCTGAACCCAGGAGGCAGAGGTTGCGGTGAGCCGAGATCGCGCCATTGCACTCCAGCCTGGGTAACAAGAGCGAAACTCCGTCTCAAAAAAAAAAAAAAAAAAAGAAAGTACTGGCAGGATAGGGGGTAAGACTAATTGTGACTAAATTTTGGTGCAAACCCCTTAGAGTATGCCTTGGAAGTCAGTAAACTTAGAGGGAGGAAAAAAAAGCAAATAGATAATTTCTTTCTAGCAAGGGAGTTACCCTCTAGAAAATAGATCTGGAAATGATGAATCCTGCCATTTCTCCTATCCTTGGTCCCCAAAAAGGAGGGAGGAAACCTGCATATTTTGGTCAACAGTTTGGTGAATTTAAAGCCTCATGGAGAGGCAAGCAAACCATTAGTTTTCTGTAGACACTTGATTATGCACCAAGAATTGGGACTGTCGTGAAACCAATAGGGGTGGAGGGGTAATTATTCTCTCTGCAAGGTTTTGGCAGCCCAGCTGCAGTGGAAAAACAGGAAATGTGTATGTTGGAGGAAAATGGTAAACACTGGGTAAAATTTAACAACAAAGGATGTGTTGTCTCTATTAACTTTCTGCTAATATTAAATTATAGGGTACAGCTCAAAGGCAGGAAATAAGGAAAATATTGTGGATGGGTAAATTGATCCAGCAGCTCACTAGGAAACATGGAGGATAGCAAGAGAGTGTTTAATTTTAGACAAGCATTTGGGAACATTTCCAGCTGTCTGTCTGTCTCTCTCTCTCTCTCTCTCTCTCTCTTTCTTTTTAACAGATTTATTAAGATAAAAATTCATGTAACATACAGTCCACTCATTTCAAGTGTACAACTGTGTTTTTTAGTATGTTCATAGAGTTTTGCAACCATCGTCAGTCTAATTTTAGAATATTTTTGTTCCCCTTAAAAAGAAACCCATATTTGTTAGCTGTCATCCTCCATTCTACTCTGCTCGTAGCCTTAGGCAACCACTAATCTATTTTCTGTCCCTATAGATTTGCCTATTTGGACATTTCATATCAATGAAATCATACAATTGATGGTCTTTTGTGATTGGCTTCTTTCAGGTCTAGTCAGGTGAAGCAGTAAGAGTAGAAAAGGATCAAAGAAATCTGTAACTGGTTGTGATTAATTAATTGTAAATACCACTGCACTGGAACATGATGTTTTTAAGGTTCATTTGTATTGCAGTATGAAGCAGTACTTCAGTCCTTTTTATTGCCAAAAACTATGCTGTTAAATGGATATACCACATTTTACTTATCCATTCGTCCGTTGATGGATATTTGGGTCATTTTCACCATTTGACTTTTATGAATAATGCTGCTATAAACATTGGTGTACACAATTAGTTTTTGTGTGAACCTACGTTATCATTTCTTTTGCCTACTTACACCTTGGAGTGGAATGCTGGATCATATTGTAACTGTATGTTTAACCTTTTGAGGACCTGCCAAACTTTTCTGAAGCAGCTACACCATCTACATTCCCACCAGCAATATATGAGAGCTCCATTTTCTCTACATCTGACCAAAAACGTGTTACCTGTCTTGCCTTTTTTATTATAGTCCTCCTAGTGGGAATAAAGTAGTATCTCGTTGTCCTTTTGATTTATGTTTCCTAATGACTAATGATATTGAACAGCTTTTCAAGTGCTTATTGGCTATTTTCATGTCTTTGAAGAAATGTCTATTAAGACCCTTTGTCCATTTTTTTTTTTTTTTCTGAGATGGAGTCTTGCTCTGTCTCCCAGGCCAGAATGCAGTGGTGTGATCTCAGCTCACTGCAACAACCTCTGCCTCCCAGGTTGAATCGATTTTACTACCTCATGTAACTTGGATTACAGGCAGGTGCTACCACACCCAGCTAATTTATGTCTGTTTTTAAGTTGGGTTATTGTGTTTTCATTATTGATGAGTTGAGGGATGGGCTCCTGGCTTTACAAACAGCTCACTCCAGAGAAATCCTCCTCACTGATCTGTCTCTCCATACTTTTTTTTTTTTTTTTTTTTGGAAACAGAATTTTGCTCTTGTTGCCTAAGCTGGAGTGCAATGACGCAGTCTCTGCTCACTGCAACCTCCACCTCCCAGGTTTAAGCGATTCTCCTGCCTCAGCCTCCCCAGTAGCTCAGATTACAGGCACCTGCCACCACACCCAGGTAATTTTTTGTATCTTTTAATAGAGACAGGGTTTCACCATCTTGGCCAGGCTGGTCTCAAACTCCTAACTTCAGGTGATCTACCTGCTCCGGCCTCCCAGAGTGCTGGGATTACAGGTGTGAGCCACTGTGCCCCGCCCATAATTATTTTATATTTTTTGAGATGGAGTCTTGCCCTGTCACCCAGGCTGGAGTGCAGTGGTACCACCTCAGTTCACTGCAACCTCTTCCTCCCAGGTTCAAGTGATTCCTTGCCTCAGCCTCCCAAGAAGCTGGGATTACAGGCACCAGCTACCACACCTGGGTAGTTTTTGTATCTTTAGACTAGAGACGGGGTTTTGCTGTATTGCCCAGGCTGGTCTCCAACTCCTGACCTTAGGTGATCTGCCTGCCTCGGCCTCCCAAAGTGCTGAGATTATAGGCATGAGCCACCATGCTCAGCCCTTTCATACGTTTGATCCTTCTCTCCCCTCTTTCTGGAAGAGCAGTTTTTATAATCCCCAATCTGTTCTCATCTGAGTTTGGTGTCTTCCTTTGGAGTGTGGGTCTATTTTATCTTGGTACCTCACTTGGCATTTTCACCTTGACAGCTCCTGTCAGGGCCATCATTGCTACCACCCACCCAGTCAGTGGCCACCCCAGAGGCTGTGCGCTAGCTGCAGAGCAGCCCATGTCACCTTTACACACTATGCTGATCAGACTGGAGCTTATCTGATTTTTCTGATCATAGCAGAATTCAAAGTTAAAAAATAGAAGTTAGACTAAATAAGGCACAATGATAAGAGAATGCCAGCAGAGAGAAACAAGAAAGAACACCAAAAAACTACTCAAAAAGGGCATAAAAATTTGAAAAGCAAAGTTTGTTGGGGCCGGTATGTTCAGTATACTTTGTTTAAAAAAGGCAGGGATTTCATGTTAGAAATAGTTCCTCCTAGGGTCGGGCACAGTGGCTTAAGCCTGTAATCCCAGCACTTTGGGAGGCCGAGGCTGACAGATCACTTGAGGTCAGGTGTTCAAGACCAGCCTGGCCAACATGGTGAAACCTCGTCTCTATTAAAAATACAAAAAAATTAGCCTGGCATGGTGGCCTCAACTCTTTGAAAATTGTATGGTGGGAACAGTTATGGGGGAGGCCTTTTTACTCTTGCATCCTTCACTCCAGCAGGGAGTAGAGCAGGTGGTTCTGATAGCTCTGGAGGGCCAGATGGAAGGTTCTCCACATGTAGGTGCATACATAGGTACTGAATTGAATTGAAAACTTGGCATAGCCACCTGTACTTTATGTGCATAAATGACTCTCACTTCTATATATGTACCTTATATCTGGTAAAATTATCTAAGACATAAAGGAGATACGCAGCTCAAAACATTTTAGTCGGGAGGTTCCCCATTCTCTCCTGCTCTGAATGCCTTAGGCCTGATCCCTAGAATGCTTAAATTCTTTTGTCCTCCCTTGTATGAGAAGGATTAATAGGGTATTTCTATGCCTCGAGGTGAAGGGAGGCCTAGATTGCACAGAGATCGGTTCTAGGTAGGACAATATAAGAGAGTTAGAATTCCTTATTTGGACATTTTTTTGTTCTTAAGAGGACTGGCAAGATTCTGAAATGGGGAAAATGTTTCCTTTTAGTATTCTTCACAGTACTTGCCTGACACTCTTGAAATGTTAGGGTAGGAAAGACTAGGGGGCACTAAATTAGTTTATTTTCTACGTTCTCATTTCCATTTTGTCTCTCTGTTTCCAGATTCAGGGAATCTTGACTTTCATTATCCAAGTCTTTTCTCCATCTAATCTTAATGAATTTCTAATTATTCTGTCAGATTGGATATTTGACTCCTCTTTCTGAATTTTTAATTAGATTTGCAGAGTAAATTAGAATAATAGAATCTTAGAACTGGAAGGAACTTCAGAAATAATTTAGTATAACCTCTCACTTTTTAAATAGACTTTATTATTATTTTTTGAGATGGAGTTTTGCTCTGTCGCTCAGGCTGGAATGCAGTGGTACGATCTCAGCTTATTGCAGCCTCTGCCTCCTGGGTTCGAGTGATTCTCCTGCCTCAGCCTCTGAGTAGCTGGAATTACTGCTGGGATTACAGGCGTGTGCCACCACATCCGGCTAATTTTTGTATTTTTAGTAGAGGCAGGTCTTCGCCATGTTGGCCGGGTTGGTCTTGAACTCCTGATTTCAGGTGATCTACCTCAGCCTCCAGAAATGCTGGGATTACAGATATGAGCCACCACACCTGGCCAATAGACTTTATTTTTTAAGAGTAGTTTTAGGTTTACAGAAAAATTAAGTGGAAAGTATAGGGAGTTCCCATATATCTGTCTCCAGACAGCTTGGTACATTTGTTATAATTGATGAACCCACATTAATGCCTCGGTATCATCCCAAGTCCATAGTTTACATTGGGGTTCACTTTTGGAGTTGTGTAGTCTAGGAGTGTTGACAAATTAACCCCTCATTTTGTAGTAAAGAAAATAAAATCCAAAAGATTTCGTGAAGTGATCTGTTCCAAATCATACAGCAGGGGAGTGGCAGCAGGTCCAGGGACCAAACTTTCCTTCTCTTTCACTCTCCTTTTCTGTGTTTAGAAAAGATCATGTTTGCACATGGTACAAATTTAAGAAGGACAAAAAACTTTTTAGTGAAAAGTTAGTCTCCATCTAACCTTGGTTCCTCCACTGGCAATCATTCTTTCTGGAAGTGTCCATGTGTAATTGAACTGTGACCTTGAATTACAAGGAAAAGATCAAAAGAAGTATCCTTCAAGGTTGTGGGAATTGCAAATGTTAGCTCTTCTAAGTGCTTTGGTTCAGACTCTGTGGTATGGTTTAGCACCTTTGAGCCAGCCAGACCTAGGTTGGAATCTGTCTCCAAAGTTGACTGTCCATGTGACTTTAGGTGACTCATTTAACACTTGAGTTGTGGGGATGAAATAAGGTAACTTGGTGGGTTCATGGCATATTGTAGCACATAAGTGCTCAAAAAACTGTCAGTTCTCTTTTGGTTCTGGGAAACTTGTTTTTTAAAAAGACGATCTTATGCAATATGTTCTGAAAGCATGCACAGTGCAAAATACTTGCTATATTAGGTAACTTGCCTTGTTCTTTTTCCTCTCACAAGTCTTAATTACACTCAGCAAGTGCATTAGAAGTTCTGGAACACTACTATCAAAAAGATCACTGTAATGTTTTAGAAGGCTGTATTTGACTAGTTTAATCTTTAGGAGGTGTAAAATCAAGTTCCAGCCTGTACTGAATTTCAGTGTTAGGATTCAGTCGCTTGATTCCGAATAGGCCCGTCATGTTTGTATTCCCACACATGTATATCCCTGTAAAAGATAAGCCCATAAGTTAAGAAAATATTTCCATTCACAATAGCATCAAAAATATAAAACATTCAGGAAGAAATCTAACATTTATATGGAGTATGTATTTCACAAAATCATTTAACATAAGTTATCTTAATTGGTCCTTATGCCAAAAGCTTGATGCCTACATTATAAATGAGCAAATGGAGACTAAGAGAGATTTAAATATCTTATCCATATTCACTCACTTAATATGTAATTTGGGGCAGTCACAAAGGTGACAGAGACAAAATTCACACCCAAATTTCCTGACTACTGACTTCTCTGTGCTCTTTCAACTACTCTGCAGTAGTCTCTAAGGGACATGCTTAGCAGTGTTATGGAAGTTTATGAAATGAGAAATGGAGCACGTGGCCGGGTACAGTGGCTCATGCCTGTAATCCCAGCACTTTGGGAGGCCAAGGTGGGTGGATCACTTGAGGTCAGTAGTTCAAGACCTGCCTGGCCAATATGGTGAAACCCTATCTCTACTGAAAATACAAAAATTAGGCTGGGTGCAGTGGTTCACACCAATAATCCAAGCACTTTGGGAGGCCAAGGCAGGTGAATCACCTGAGGTCAGGAGTTCAAGAACAGCCTGGCCAGCATGGCAAAACCCTGTCTCTACTACCAAAAAAAGAAAAAAAAAGGAGCCAGGCATGGTGGCAGGTGTTTCTAATCCCAGCTACTCGGGAGGCTGAGGCAGGAGAATTACTTGAACCTGGGAGGCAGAGGTTGCAGGGAGCTGAGATTGCACCAGTGCACTCCAGCCTGAGCAACAGAGCAAGACTCCATCTGGAGGCGAGGTGGGGAGGAACCACAAAGATTTTTGGTAGGCTGAGTGGGGTGGTTGGATCACCTGAGGTCAGGAGTTGAAGATCAGCTTGGCCAACATGGTGAAACCTCATCTCTATTAAAAATACAAAAATTAGCCGGGTGTGGTTGCAGGTGCCTGTAGTCCCAGCTACTTCAGAAACTGAGGCAGGAGAATCCCTTCTACCTGGGGTGGTGGTGGTGGTAGTGGTTTTGTTTTGTTTGCCTTGAAATAGAAACACGTTTATTCTTAAATGTGTTTTGTTGTTGTTGTTGTTGTTGTTGTTTACCATTTTGATTCCACCCAGTTTTTTCTTTCTTTCTCTCTCTTTTTTTTTTTTTTTTTTTAAAGACGGAATTTCAGTCTTGTTACCCAGGCTGGAGTGCAATGGTGCGATCTTGGCTCACCGCAACCTTCGCCTCCTGGGTTCAAGCAATTCTCCTGCCTCAGCCTCCTGAGTAGCTGGGATTACAGGCACGTGCCACCATGCCCAGCTAATTTTTTGTATTTTTAGTAGAGACGGGGTTTCACCATTTTGACCAGGATGGTCTCGATCTGTTGACCTCGTGATCCACCCGTCTCGGCCTCCCAAAGTGCTGGGATTACAGGCGTGAGCCACCGCGCCTGGCTCTTTCTTTCTCTTTTAAATTTTTTAGCTAATCCTTCAAAAATTCCATCCTCCAGATATGGAAGTTAGATGCTGTACAAGCCTAAAGTCCAGCTTTGCTCAGTCTGCTCTCCCCTTCCAGGCCTGAAGTTCTTTGATTCTGCTGTTAATTAGCACTGATGGAATTGCCTCTAGCTACAGCTTAAGAAAGGAAGGAAGAGAGGAAGGGAGGGAGAAGGAAATGTGAAAGGCAAGCCGGGAAGAGGGAGGAAAAGGAATGGAAAAGGGAAGGAGGGAGGGAAAGGAAAGAGGGAAGAAAGAGGCAAGGAGGGAGCGAGGGACGATGGGAGAAAGGAAGGATGGGAGGAAGGTAAGGAGAAAGGGAAAGAAAAAGGAAATGCATAGGGCATTGTAACTTCCCCCCAAAAATAGAGCTTTTGAGAAAATAAACAGGAGCCTGCTTTGTTCATTTATTCTTTGATTCAAGTCACAAAACATTTATTAAGTATTTAATGAAAGCCAGACACTTTGCCAGACACTTACAAATACACAAATGATTAAGAGCTAACTGCTGCCTTCAAGGAACTCCTAGTCAGGTAGACAGAGTTACAGTAGTGTGTGGGCCATAGCTAAGATCATCCTACCACTTATTGCAGAGCAGCCCTCTAAGCTTAGATGAAGGATTGTAAGGCTTAACCGCAGACACCTCATGTCATAGCTGGCTGAGGTACAGTCAGAAAGGAATGTGGAAATCCCCAGACTGCCACTGGGGTTGTTGGTACCAGTTTGTATCCTTGTCTAATCTGTCTTCATTGATCTACATTGGCCCCTGACTTTGCCCTTCAGCTCTTCCTACATGTTATATTTGAAAAGCCACAGGTAAGTGGAGGTTCAACCTTTTTTGTTTTGTTTTTTTGTTTCTTGAGACGAAGTCTCTCTGTTGCCCAGGCTGGAGTGTAGTGGCGCAATCCTAGCTCACTGCAACCTCTGCCTTCCAGGTTCAAGGGATTCTCCTGCCTGAGCCTCCCGAGTAGCTGGGAGGCTCCACCAGGAGGAGGCGCCACCACCACACCCTGCTAAGTTTTTGTATTTTTAGTAGAGATGGGGTTTCACCATGTTGGCCAGGATGGTCTTGAACCCCTTACCTGAGGCGGCCTTCCAAAATGTGGGGATTACAGGCATGAGCCACTGCGCCTGGCCAGGTTCACCCTTTTTTCCAATCATCCTTTCGCTTACCCCTAGAGAGGCTTTTATCATACCACACAATTGAAAAGCTACCTTCAGAGTCTCCCCCTTCACTGCTTCAGCTTTCCCATATCTTGGTATTTTGTTTGGGGATCCCTAGTTGTAGAAATACCTAGAGTAACCTAACCAGAAAACCTTTCAACTGAACACAATTTCACCTTTAAAGGGCTAACTTCAGGACTGATAGCATAACAGAAAGCATATGAGGCAGGGTTAGAAACTTGTTACATCTGGTCATGTTGAAGCTTCAGTTGTTTTGGATTTTTTTTTTTTTTTTTTTTTGAGTGGTGGTTAATTGTTTTCAACTAGTTTCACCTCTTAATGATTGAGGTGCCAAAAGGAGTGAAGGATATGAGCAAACTTGCAGTCAAGTCAGAGAATCATAGATGAGATACAAAAGAGGCCTTACAGCTCCATTCATCCAACCTTGTTTTACACGAAAGGAAGCAGACTCAGAGAAGTCCACTTAGATCCTTCATCTAAGCTTAGAGGGCTCCTCTGCAATAAATGGTAGGATGATCTTAGCTATGGCCCACACACTGCTGTAACTCTGTCTACCTGACTAGGAGTTCCTTGAAGGCAGTGGAAATATTTATAAATAACTCTATTTGAAACATACTCTGCCGTTATACTGCTGAAAAAGGAAACTTTTGCCAGGCACAGTGGCTCACGCCTGTAATCCCAACACTTTGGGAGCCTGAGGCAGGCGGATCAAGAGATCGAGGCCATCCTGGCCAACATGGTGAAACCCCATCTCTACTAAAAATACAAAAATTAGCTGAGTGTGGTGGCGCATGCCTGTGGTCCTGGCTTCTCGGGATGAGGTAGGAGAATCGCTTGAACCCAGGAGGCGAGGTTGCAGTGAGCCGAGATTGTGCCATTGCACTCCAGCCTGACGAGAGAGTGAGACGCCACCTCAAAAAAAAAATAAAAGGAAACTTTCAGTGATACACTTCTTAGGAGCATTTTTATCATAGGTAGTTAAGTAGAAATAATACCAAAAAAAAATGAATGAGTGAATGAATGAACAGTGGAAGAGTAAAATATATGACAGGCTTATTACGGAGGAGGTGGAATTTGAGCTGGGTCAGTTTAATAAGCACCATTGCATATCTTTCGTCTCCAAAATCAGTCTGGTCATTGCATAGCAGTGCTTAAGGCAGATAAAATTAAAAATTATGTATTTTTATTATTTTTAAATGTGAATTATATACAGTTTTGTGAAACTGATTTTGATTATTGATTTTTATTTTCAGATGACTAGTCTAAAACTTTTTATTTAATTTTTATTTTACTTATTTGAGACAGTGTCTCATTCTGTCACCCAGGCTGGAGTGCAGTAGCTGTGATCTCAGCTCACTGCAAGCTCCACCTCCTGGGTTCAAGCAATGATTCTCCTGTCTCAGCCTCTCAAGTACCTGGAATTACAGGCCCACCCCACCACACGTGGCTAATTTTTGTATTTTTAGTAGAGATAGGGTTTCATCATGTTGGTCAGGCTGGTCTCAAACTCTGGTACTCAAGTGATCCTCCCTCCTCAGCCTCCCTAAGTTTTGGGGTTACAGATATGAGCCACTACACTCAGCCCAAAACTTTTATTTTTTATTTTAATTAATTTTTTAGAGGCAGAATCTTGCTCTGTTGCTTGGACTAGAGTACAATGGCTCACTGCAGCCTCAAACTCCTGGGCTCAGGATATCCTCTTGCCTCAGCCTCCTGAGTAGCTGGGTGTACAGGCGTGCACCACCTTGCCCAGCTAATTTTTGCTTTTTGTAAAGATGAGGGTCTTGCTATGTTGCCCAGGCTGGTCTTGAACTCCTGGGCACAAGGGATCTTCCCATCTCAGCCTCAAAGTGCTGGGATTTTAGGCATGAGCCATTGCACCCAGCCCAAAACTTGTAAATGATACGTGTACTTCCATCAGGGAAGTTTAAAGGGAGTTAGATTTTAGCTCAGTACAGAAGAAATTTACTATTAGTGTTGGAAAGTAGGTGACAATTGTGTATGTATCAAGGAAAGGCCATTGACATTCTTTAAGATACTGTACCAGCCTGGCCAAGATGATGAAACTTCGTCTCTACTAAAATTAGCCAGGCATGGTGGCACATGCCTGTAGTCCCAGCTACTTGGGAGGTTGAGGTTGCAGTGAGCTGAGATCATGCCACCTGCACTCCAGCCTGGGTGACAGAGTGAGACTCCATCTAAAAAAAAATGATACGAATAAAAGAGATATGTAGAAAACATTTATTTATCAGATTGAACCAAAAGGAAACCATAATTCTAAGTCTTTTCACTAAGAAAAAAAAAAGTCCTATTTCTCTGTTTCTGTGAACTTAATAGATGCTAGTTGGTAAATTGATAAGGGTTATTCTATTTTTTTGAGACAGCTTCTTGCTCTGTTGCCCAGGCTGGAATGCCATGGTGTGATCTTGACTCACTACAACCTCTGTCTCCTGGGTTCAAGTGATTGTCCTGCCTCAGCATCCTGAGTAGCTGGGATTACAGGCGTGCCCTCATCACTATCCATTTAACCTGCTTTACTTTCTGCCTAGCACTTGTCACTACTTGGTATTATATAGTCGTTTCTTGCCTGTCTTTCCAATTAGAATATTAGCTCCTTGAAGCAGATACATTGTTCAGCACCATATCTGCAGAGCTGCAAGTGTGCTAGCACAAAAATGGCACTCAGTACACATTTGTTGAACCTTTATATAAAAATAAATAATATATATGTATAAATAGCTGTACGTTACTTTCCAAATATAAAAGTAGTACTTGTTCCTTGTAAGAAGATAAAAGTGTAAGGGGGCCGGGCGCGGTGACTCAAGCCTGTAATCCCAGCACTTTGGGAGGCCGAGGCGGGTGGATCACAAGGTCAAGAGATCGAGACCATCCTGGTCAACATGGTGAAACCCCGTCTCTACTAAAAATACAAAAAAAATTAGCTGGGCATGGTGGCGCGTGCCTGTAATCCCAGCTACTCAGGAGGTTGAGGCAGGAGAATTGCCTGAACCCAGGAAGCGGAGGTTGCGGTGAGCCGAGATTGTGCCATTGCACTCCAGCCTGGGTAAGAAGAGCGAAGCTCCGTCTCAAAAAAAAAAAAAAAAAAGAAAAAGAAAAAGAAAAAGAAAAGTGTAAGGAAGAAGCAAAGAAAAAACTACGGGAATTTTTTTTTTTTTTTTTTTTTTTGAGACAGTGTTTCATTCTTGTTGCCCAGGCTGGAGTGCAATGGCGTGATCTCTGCTCACTGCAACTTCCACCTCCTGGGTTCAAGCAATTCTCCTGCCTCAGCCTCTCAAGTAGCTTGGATTACAGCTGTGCCACCACGCACAGCTAACTTTGTTTTGTTAGTAGAGACAGGGTTTCACCACGTTGGTCAGGCTGGTGTCAAACTCCTGACCTCAGATGACCCACCCACCATGGCCTCCCAAAGTGCTGGGATTATAGGCATGGGGCACAGCCTCTGGCCAAGTTAGAGGAGTTTATCAACAACAACTCTTACCCCTAAGGAGTGTGCTCAATTGAGTTCATGTTAAAGTTTGGGGTGCTTTCGCCCTATCAAGCTAGTAAATAATGAAGACTTAACTCCATTTGTTTTTTTTTTTTTTTTGGTTGTTGTTTTGGGGTTTATTTATTTATTTATTTTGTACAAAAAATCCTGGTAAGGAAGGATGGCTCCACAGAGATTACCTCTGAGAACACAGGATCCAAAGCTGAACAATAAGTCCTTACGTTATCTGGGGAATCTCTTCTTTTGCCTCTTGTAATTGGTGATATCATCATTGGGCCTGCACATGACTTCTGAATGCTGCTGTACACAGTGCTTCATTTAGTTGGGCTTATGGAGATTAGATCATGCACAGGAAGCTGGTTCCTTGGCTAACAGACTCCAGAGAGGAGTCAGGGGCTTAAGGGATGTGAAAAATTAGTACTGATTTTAAAGAGACAGGATTCGCTGGGAAAGCACAGAGATTTTTTTCCAGCTCGTGAAAGTGCCTCCATGATCTTTAGTTTCTTATGAACAACATTGATTCCTATTTCAATACTCTTTCTATAAATAAGGGCCTCTTTAAGCTTCCCTTCCCTCACCTTTATTTTATTTTATTTATTTTTAATAGAGATGGGGTCTCACCGTGTTGCCTAGGCTGTTCTCAAACTCCTGGGCTCAAGTGATCCTCCCTCCTTGGCATCGCTAAGTATGGAGATTACAGGTGTGAACCATCTCACTGGGCCCCCTTCACCCTCAAAATAGGGCTGTTAATTCTGACTTCGTGAGACTGTTATAATTTTAACAAGCTAACTCTTTAAAGAATCTAGCATAGTACTTGGAAGATAAAAACCTATTGTAGGTCCTGGAACATATACCATGAGCATAATCATTGTCAGCTCCTTTTCTTTCTCTTTTTACCATTGTCACTGTCCATACTATCAGGTTGTAATTAACTTATTATAACAGAATTACATTTTGAAATCCCATTGTGTTTAATTGGCGTTTTGAATAATGTTTTTGCACTTCTTAAGATACTTTCAGTTATCTGCTTTATCGTTATTATTGGTTTACTTGGCTTGATGCAGTGGCTGGTGCTTGTAATGCCAGCACTGTGGGAGGACAAGGCAGGAGGATTGCTTGAGCCCAGGAGTTCGAGACCAGCCCAGGCAACATGCCAAAACCCCATCTCTACTAAAAATACAAAAAACTAGTTGTGCATGTTGGTGTGTGCCTTTGGTCCCAGCTATCCAGGAGGCTGAAATAGGACTATTGCTTGAGCTTAGAGATCGAGGCTGCAGTGAGCTATGATTTCACCACTACATTCTAGCCTGGGTGAGAGAGACCACATCTTAAATAATAATAAAAATAATATGTTTACTTGTTTTAGTCTTCTCATATGTTACAAGCAATATGAAGATAATGACCCTTACTGATTTTTATATTTACTACCATACCTAGAACTGTACTTTGGACTCAGTGAGTGTTCAGTAAAAGTTTGTTGAATTCAGTGCATTTGTGCTGGCCTTATTGAAAGGTACAACTAAAATATGCAACATTATGATTGTTAATAAAAGTCACCATCTTTGGCTGTGAACCAAATCTCTATTAAAAAAAAAAAAAAAGTCACCATCCGCACACACTTGTCTTTTTTTTTAAAATTCTTTTCATAGTCAACATCTCACACACTTAACTGTGTAGAGCCAGTACAGATCTAGGTGAACAGTGCAATTACTTTTTTTTTTTCTTTCTTTCTTTCTTTTTTTTTTTTTTGTAGAGATGGGATTTCTCCATGTCGGTTAGGCTGGTCTCGATCTCCCAACCTTAGGTGATCCACCCACCTTGGCCTCCCAATGTGCTGGAATTACAGGCATGAGCCACCGTGCCCAGCCACTTTTCTTTTTTTTAAGAGACAGGGTCTTGCTCTGCCACCCAGGCTGGAGGGCAGTAGCATAATCATAGCTTATTGCAGCTTTGAATTCCTGGGCTCAAATGATCTTCCTGCCTCAGCCTCCCAAGTAGTTGGGACTGTAGGCGTGCACTATCACACCTGGCTAATTTTTAAATTTTTTTTGTAGGGATGGGGTCTTGCTCTGTTGCACAGCTGGGCTTGAACTCCTGGCCTCAAACAATCCTCCCTCCATGACTTCCAAAAATGCTGGGATTACAGACATGAGTCATTGTGCCCAGCTCTACAGTATAATTTCTTTGAACATTTGTAGAATTAGGGAGAATAGGACATGTCCATGTGTTGGTCACATCTTAAGAGTGATGAATCTCGAGTAAGAAATGTTTTGGGGCCGGGCGCAGTGGCTCAAGCCTGTAATCCCAGCACTTTGGGAGGCCGAGGCGGGTGGATCACGAGGTCAAGAGATCGAGACCATCCTGGTCAACATGGTGAAACCCCGTCTCTACTAAAAATACAAAAAAATAAGCTGGGCATGGTGGCGCGTGCCTGTAATCCCAGCTACTCAGGAGGCTGAGGCAGGAGAATTGCCTGAACCCAGGAGGCGGAGGTTGCGGTGAGCCGAGATCGCGCCATTGCACTCCAGCCTGGGTAACAAGAGTGAAACTCCGTCTCAAAAAAAAAAAAAAAAGAAATGTTTTGGGTTTGGTTTTGTTTGATTTTTCAAATCTAGTTTTAAGTTTTTCCCTTTGGTAGTAATTACTTGTTTCTAATAGCAGGGTCTTCAGCAGAAGGCCTGTTATCAAATAATTAAACAATAGGCAGATTAGGAAACTCAGACATAGTCAAAAGTAGGAAAGGAAGAGGTCAGAAAATGGGTTGGTTGACCCATTCTAGGCAGTTCTAGAGACTGCACACATGAAATGCTGCTGCTCCAGTTCCCTCTCTTGTTTTAGCCTGTCTACCAAACTCAAATGGTTTCATTGCCATATCTCAGCATATCCTTGGAGCTAAAATAGTATGATTAGGGTGAGATATTGCTTAAGACACTGAGCCCTGGCCAGGCATGGTGGCTCACACCTGTAATCTCAGCACTTTGGGAGGCTGAGGTGGGAGGATCACAGGGTCAGGAGTTCGAGACCAGCCTGGCTAACATGGTGAAACCTCGTCTTTACTAAAAATAGAAAAATTAGCTGGGCTTGATGGCACATGCCTATAATCCCAGCTACTTGGGAGGCTGAGGCAGGAAAATTGCTTGAACCTGGGAGGCAGAGGTTGCAGTGAGCCGAGATCATACCATTGCACTCCAGCCTTGGCAACAAGAGTGAAACTCCCTCTCGAAAAAAAAGACACTGAGCCCTGCTAGGTGTCTGGTATGTGATTCTCATTGCTCTGGCCAGGCAGTCATGGGATTATTCTTCACCATTTCCTTTTCCCTAGGTGTACGTGGTTGGGAATGAACCTTTAACAGTTTTGATGGATTCTCTGCTTCCAGTCCTGGGAGTTCTTTTTCTTCTCTACTGTTTTACTAAGCAGAGTGTATCTCACATAAGGTAAACAGTCAAGAGACCCTTATTTGTTTGTAAATAGAATTTTATTTGTTTATAAATTGTGACACCTTTTTTGCATGTTGTTTTTGTTCTTATTTTGAATATAAGACTTTGCCACTTTGAAATTACCATTTTCTTTCAGTCAGAAAAGCACTGGGCTCTTCCTATTTTGCTCATCTAGAAAAGAAAGAGAATTTTGCAGATCCCAGAGCACTGGATACAGTTTTTAGAATGACTTTCCTCAGCCTCTGTCCTGGATCTCAAAGATAAAATCTCTGTTTACATGTATAAACATGCCACTTTTTGATCAGCGAGAAATGCTACAGTAACTTGTCTAGGAAGGTGGAAATAGGGGATGGATCATAATGACTTTGTGGGGAGTTAGAAAACAAGTTGGGAAATCTAGATCTGAATGTGGCACTTTGTAATTTAGCCTGGGATTTGGTGTTGGTGATGCAGTGTGTTGTTTAGAAAGAAGGGATTTCTTCGTCATCCAGAAAATACTCCTTTGTCATAGTATTTAAGTATTAGCTCCATTCATTTTGTATCAGCTCCATTTTTACAGTAATTTATGTTGTTTCTTCCTCCAGGTAATAGTTATCCTATGTCAAGTCCTACAGAATTATGATTTTTGGTGTTTGGTGATCCCCGCATGTAATCCAATATACAATAATAGTACCTTCTTCACAGAGTTATTGTGAAGACTAAATATGCATTAATGTGTTTAGCACAGTCCCCGGCAAATAGTAAGCTCAGTAAATGGTAGCTATCATTATCACCATTGCTAAGTGGTGGAGGAAACACCATCTTTTGTACTATTCAAAGCTTACATAATGTTCTCGGCTCTTCAGTTTGGGTCAGCACACCATTGTAGCCCGCAGCCACGACGGCAATGACAAGAGAGAATACAGTGGAAGAGGGAGACTGTACATCTGTGAACTTGGTTTCAAGGGACAGTCCACAAAATAACTCTTGTTTTTGTTTTTGGTTTTTTTTGAGACAGAGTCTCACTCTGTCACCCAGACTTGGGGGCAGTGGCGTGATCTCCGCCCCCTGGGTTCAAGTGATTTTCCTGCCTCAGCCCCCTGGGTAGCTGGGATTACAGGCACCTGCCACCATGCCAGGCTAGGTTTTGTGTTTGTTTGTTTTTTTGGTTTTTGTTTTTTTTGTTTTTTGGTGGTTTTTTTTTGAGCAGAGTCTCACTCTGTCACCCAGGCTGGAGTGCAGTGGCTTGATCTCAGTTCATTGCAACCTCTGCCTCCCAGGTTCAAGCAGTTCTCCTACCTCAGTCTCCCAAGTAGCTGGGATTACAGGTGCCTGCCACCATACCCCACTAATTTTTTGTATTTTTAGTAGAGATGGGGTTTCACCATGTTGGCCAGGATGGTCTCAATCTCTTGATGTCGTGACCCACCTTCCAAAGTGCTAGGATTACAGGCATGAGCAACTGCTTCTGGCCAGTTTTTGTGTTTTTAGTAGAGACGGGGTTTTACCATGTTGGCCAGGCTGATATTGAACACCTGACCTCAGATGATTAATCTGCCTCAGCCTCCCAAAATGCTGGGATTACAGGTGTTAGCCACTGTGCCAGACCTCTTGTTTTTGTTTTAAAACCCAAGTTCTCACAGCACTGTCATGTTCTCATCAGAGACTGACGAGGAGCGTGTGAACATTGATTTAGTTCCTCTCCTAGTTGACTGGCACAGATTGAAGGGGTTGAGGAATCAGTGATATTTTGTTGATATGCTGCTTCTTGGTGTCCAGCTATTAGTCCTGCTGAGAGTAGATGGTTTTTATCCGTGTATACTTTCTCTGACAGTGCCTGATGCAAAGGCAGTAGTTCACTTGGAATTACCAAAAAAAAAAAAAAAAAAGGAAAAAGAAATCACGTGGGGCTCTTGTGGCATATCAGGGTTGCTTCCAGAGCCAAGGATTAGTCAGTCATTGAATTTCAGGATATTTGCATTCTGAAATTCACAAGAAGCATACTTGCCTCTCCTTCATTTCAGTAGTACTAGGAAATTGTGCCAGCATTTAGAATGCAGTGGAACCTGACAGCCTTTCTTTCTTTTTTTATGTTAGCTTGTTAGATGCATGGAGTAAGATGACAAGCTCATTCATAACTGCTTTTTCTGCCAGGTCACTTTGCCAAGAGATCTTATTATGGATTCTGGGGAAGCTGGAAAGGAAGAAGGCAATTGCCAGCCTGAAAGGATTTGCAGGGTTGGACAAAGCTGTGCCCTCTCTCCATTCTCTGTGTCAGTTTAGAGTCGCCACTCAAGGTGGCATTATGATTACCATCAAAGAGGCCATTAGGTGAGTCCACCCATCCATTACTGTCTCTCTTCAGATTTAATTTTGCCTAAAAGGCCATTCAGTGATTCAACCACTAAGGGGTGCTGATAGAAAAGAAACCAGAAACTCGTGTCGCTGAGGTGCCTGCTGTTTATATTCTCTAAATGAAATGTGAGCCTTAATTAATCCTCCAGGTTTTTTCCAAGGTGCCTGCTAATAATTGGTGCAGTTTACTGGAGCCTCACAGCTCTGCATCATAACAAGCCCACTTACTCCACCATCTTTGCCAGTTAATCAAAGTAAAGGACAGACACATGTTCACCCTTAACACCGTAATAATCCAATTCTCTTTCTGACTCTCAAAATGGTATATGTGTGTGTTTATAGTGAGACTTATTCCTGAGGGAAATTGTCTAATAGCTATCTTTTGTGCTCATTTTATGATGGAGATTTCTCATAGGTATTGATTAGAAAATACTTAATAAATATTAGTGGAATGGATCATTTATTTCTCCAACATCTCACAATTGTATATTTTATTTTATTTTATTTTATTTTATTTTATTTTTTTGAGACGGAGTTTCGCTCTCGTTACCCAGGCTGGAGTGCAATGGCACAATCTCGGCTCACTGCAACCTGCGCCTCCTAGGTTCAGGCAATTCTCCTGCCTCAGCCTCCTGAGTAGCTGGGATTACAGGCACGCGCTACCATGCCCAGCCAATTTTTTGTATTTTTAGTAGAGACGGGGTTTCACCATGTTGACCACGTTGGTCTCGATCTCTTGACCTCGTGATCCACCCACCTCGGCCTCCCAAAGTGCTGGGATTACAGGCTTGAGCCACCGCGCCCGGCCAACAATTGTATATTTTAAATTATTTCCACTTTCTGGATAATCTGATGTTATTACCTCAGAACATAAATTCCTGTTGGTCATAATCCATGTAATATTAATGGATAACAGCTATCCTGTTTGGATTTCACATCACATTCAAAGTGCTGCTGTGTGTTGAGGTATTGAAATATTATATATTCATAGTTAACTTGGTATAGTTTTAAAACACCTCTTCAGTTTGATGGACTTGAGGAAAATAGAAAAACTCATAGATTGCAAACAAAATTATCAATACAAACTCAAACTGCCATTCTGCCTAGCAACAGTTCTCAAGAAGATGTTTTTGGCCAGGCACAGTGGCTTACACCTGTAATCCCAGCACTTTATGAGGCTGAGGCAGGTGGATCACCTGAGGTTAGGAGTTTCAGACCAGCCTGGCCAACATGGTGAAACCCCATCTCTATTAAAAATACAAAAATTACGCCAGACATGGTGGCTCACACCTGTAATCCAGCACTTTGGGAGGCCAAGGTGGGTGGATCATGAGGTCAAGAGATCGAGACCATTTTGACCAACATGGTGAAACCCTGTCTCTACTACAAAATACAAAAAAATTAGCTGGGTATAGTGGTGTGCGCCTGTACTCCCAACTACTCGGGAGGCTGAGGCAGGAGAATTGCTTGAACCCAGGAGGCGGAGATTGCAGTGAGCTGAGATTGCACCACTGCACTCCAGCCTGGTGCCTGGCAACAGAGCAAGACTCTGTCTTAAAAAAAAAAAAAAAAAGAGGGCCAGGCGCAGTGGCTCACGCCTGTAATCCAAGCACTTTGGGAGGCCGAGGTGGGTGGATCACGAGGTCAAGAGATCGAGACCATCCTGGTCAACATGGTGAAACCCTGTCTCAACTAAAAATACAAAAAAATTAGCTGGACATGGTGGTGCGTGCCTGTGTTCCCAGCTACTCAGGAGGCTGAGGCAGGAGAATTGCTTGAACCCAGGAGGCGGAGGTTGCGGTGAGCCGAGATCACACAATTGCACTCCAGCCTGGGTAACAAGAGTGAAACTCCGTCTGAAAAAAAAAGAAAAAGGCCTGGCGTGGTGGCTTACACCTGTAATGCCAGCACTTTGGGAGGCCGAGGCGGGTGGATCATGAGATCAAGAGATCTAGACCATTCTGGTCAACATGGTGAAACCCCGTCTCTACTAAAAATACAAAAATTAGCTGGGCATGGTGGTGCACGCCTGTAGTCCCAGCTACTCAGGAAGCTGAGGCAGGAGAATTGCTTGAACCCAGGAGGCAGAGGTTGCAGTGAGCAGAGATGGTGCCATTGCACTCCAGCCTGGATAACAAGAGCGAAACTCCAACTCAAAAAAAAAAAAAGCCATAAAAATACAAAAATTAGCCAGGCATGGTGGTTCATGCCTGTAGTGCTGGCTACTTGTGAGGCTGAGGCACAAGAATTGCTTGAACCGTGAGGCAGAAGTTGCAGTGAGCTGGGATTGCATCACTGCACTCCAGCTGGGGTAACAGAATGAGACTCTCAAAAAAAAAAAAATGGGTCTGGCTCAGTGGCTCATGCCTGTAATCCCAGCAGTTTGGGAGGCCCAGGTGGGTGGATCAGTTGAGGTCAAGAGTTCAAGACCACCCTGGCCAACATGGTTAAACCCCATCTCTACTAAAAATACAAAAATTATCCAGTTGTGGTGGCAGGTACCTGTAGTCCCAGCTACTCGGGAGGCTGAGGCAAGACTGTTACTTGAACCTGGGAGGTGGGGGTTGCACTCCAGCCTGGGGGACAGAGCAAGACTCTGTAAAGAAACTCTATAAGAGCAGCTTGGATTTTGTGATCTTTAGATCTAGAGTTTTTACTTTTCTGGAATTAAATATAATTGTTTGGAATTCACTTTTTATTGTTGAAATTTTAAGAGTAGTACTTAAGATAATTGTCCTGTGTTTTTGTTTTGTTTTGTTTTTGAGGCCGAGTCTGGCTCTGTCACTCAAGATGGAGTGCAGTGGCACAATCTCAGCTCACTGTAAGCTCTACCTCCCGGGTTCAAGCAATTCTCCTGCCTCAACCTCCCAAGTAGGTGGGACTACAAGCACCCGCCACCATGCCCAGCTATTTTTTGTATTTTTAGTAGAGACGGGGTTTCACTGTGTTGGCCAGGCTGGTGTTGAACTCCTGACCTTGTGATCCACCTGCCTCAGCCTCCCAAAGTGCTGGGATTACAGGCCTGAGCCACCTCACTCGGCAACATCCGTCATTTTTTTCTCAATTTAGCCTGAAAAAAATTTATTTCATTGGTCACAGAAATAACACATATTCTTTGTATAATACAAAAAGCACATGAAGAAAACAAAAGTCAACCAGTGTCTTATTTCCTGTTCACATTGTATTAGCATTTTGCTTTTTAGTACATCTTCAATGCCTTTGTATTTGTTTACATGATGATGTGGTATAATAATATATATCTTGGGCTGGTTTCAGTGGCTCATACTGGTAATTCCAGCACTTTGGGAGGCCAAGGTGTAAGGACTGCTTGAGAACAGGAGTTTAAGACCAGCCTGGGCAATATAGCAAGACCCCATTTCTTAAAAAAAAAAAAAAAAAAGTGAAAAAGTGTGTATGTGTATGTGTGTATATGTGTACATATATATATATTTATCATATATATGTATACATATACATATATACGTATATATATACATATACATATATATATACACACATAGTATCTCGGTCTCTTCACCTGTCGGAAGAATTAAAGACTAAAAGCCATAGCACCTCATGAGAAAGTACAAAAATTTCTTGACCAGCCTGGGCAATATGTCAGAACCTAGTCTCTACAAAAAAATACAAAAATTAGTTGGTCGTGATAATGCACCTCTGTAGTCCCAGTTGCTTGGGAGGCTGAAGTGGGAGGATTGCCTCAGCCTTGGAGGTTGAGGCTGCAGTGAGCCATGAACGAACCACTGCACTCCAGCCTAGGCAACAAGTGAGACCCTGTCTCAAAACAAGCAAACAAACCTTGAAATTTTTGCAGTAATCATAGCACTGGTATAGGCAGATTTTGTAAGACCACCCTGGCCTTGGCAATCACATTCAACCTACTCATTTTTCCGAACCTTTATGCATTTTCCTGTTTCAGTTAATTGGTTCGTTTCAGTTGAGGTTGACTACATGTCTTCCCATGATGATCATGTCTTCTGCTGCCCATAACTCTTCAGTGGCTCATCAGAAAAAAGTCAGAGTTCCTTTAAAAAAAAAAATTAAAGCTGCCAGGAAAAATTAAAATACAATTAAAAAGTCAGAGTTCCTTTGAATGACATCTAAGGCCCTTTGTGATTTTTTTTTTCCTTTTTTTTTTTTTTTTTTTTTGCCCTCTGTGATCTAGCCTCACTTTGTAGCCGTCTCGTTCTTTGTTTTTCCTCAGGACCCAGAATATCTGCATGTAACTTATACTTTAATTCCTCCTTGCTTTTTTTTTTTTTTTTTTTTTTTTTTTGAGACGGAGTTTCGCTCTTGTTACCCAGGCTGGAGTGCAATGGCGTGATCTCGGCTCACCGCAACCTCCGCCTCCTGGGTTCAGGCAATTCTCCTGCCTCAGCCTCCTGAGTAGCTGGGATTACAGGCAGGCGCCACCATGCCCAGCTAGTTTTTTGTATTTTTAGTAGGGACGGGGTTTCACCGTGTTGACCAGGATGGTCTCGATCTCTTGACCTTGTGATCCACCCGCCTCGGCCTCCCAAAGTGCTGGGATTACAGGCTTGAGCCACCGCGCCTGGCTTCCTCCTTGCTTTTGCAACTTATGAAATAATAGTAATTCTTCAACATCCAGCTTTTTTTTTTTTTTTAGAAATGAGATCTGCCGGGTGCAGTGGCTCACGCCTGTAATCCTAACACTTTGGGAGGCCGAGGTGGGTGGATTGCCTGAGCTCAGGGGTTTGAAACCAGCCTGGGCAACAGGGTGAAACCCCATCTCTACTAAAATACAAAAAATTAGCCAGGCATGGAGGTGTGCATCTGTGGTACTAGCTACTCAGGAAGCTGAGGCAGGAGAACTGTTTGAACCCAGGAGATGGAGGTTGCAGTGAGCTGAGATCGTGTCACTGCACTCCAACTTGGGCAACAGAGTGAGACTCCATCTCCAAAAAAAAAAAAAAAAAAAAGAACTGAGATTTTGCCATGTTGTCTGTTGGCTGGAGTGCAGTGGCTGTTCATAGTTGTGATCATAATGTATTACAACCTCAAACTCCTGAGCTCAAGCAGTCTCCCTGCCTCAGCCTCCTAGTACACTACAGGTGTGTACCACTGTGTCCGGCTAACATCCATCTTCATGAATCTTTCCCTATTCGAGCAAATGACCATGCAGGACATAATAGACTTCTTTATGAGAATCAATACTTTTTTCAGAATGGAGAAATAAGTTAAATAAATTTGGGGGATCTTTTTAATGATTGTTTGGACATCACATGTTACTTTAGGAGATTTCCGTGGGGTTTAAAAATATGTGTATCTCTGGTGACACTGCCAAGGTTAATTTTACCCTTCATTGCAGTGACGAAGATGAAGATGAAGCCCTGTACCAGAAGGTATGCTCAGAGCAGGACCGGGTGGAGCATCTTGGGGACTTGCTGTCTCTCTGCCAAGAATGCGGTTTGGCAGGAGACTTCTTCATCTTCTGTTTGAAAGTAAGAAGTACAAGTAGTTCCTGGTCATTGTTATTCCAGGGGAGTTTCAGGAGACCCTTTGAATTTTCAAGGCATTTATAATTTTAGGTCCTAAAATTTAGGTCCTATTTTAGGGAAAATGATCAGAGAACATAAAGGAATTCATTTTTTAGTGGCCTTTGGATTGGTAAAAAGAAGAAACTTACCTTCATTATAACCATGTTATCTACTACTTCCCCAAGTAATTGGCACTGACATTTTAGAGATGAACAAAGCAGGCCCCTCAATCTATGAAAGAATTAATCTTTGCTCCATGTTGACAGTAAGAACCCTTTTGAAGTTAATAGCAGGTTTTACAGCTGTAGAGTAATCCCTTATCCTTCTGACTGTTGTTTTGTCAGGTATTTGCAAAGGAGATTTAGCAATTTTGCCTCTTTCATTTCATTTTGTGGGCACTTAAAGCCTTTTCTGGGTTTGTTTCTTAGTGCCAGTGGTTGTGCTTTGCTTCCTTTTCTTCTATTCTCTGACAGTAACTTGTACCCCATAATGTTACTCTTTGTTGCACTATATGACATGATAAGCCAGTGACCTTCAGCTCTGCTTTCTCAACTCTTTCTCCTAAAGTGTCTACGCTAAAAGAAATCTAAGAGAGTTTAAGGTTTCTTTGGGCGTGGGAGAATTCAAGGAGGGAATCAGGGCTAACATTTCTAGAACTTGAAGTAGGGGACACTTTTTGATGCTTTCTTGCCTCCCATGTTCACACCTATCCTCATGCCTAGTGATACTCTTTCTAAATAACATTCCAAGGGGATATGCTCTTAATTGTATACTTCAAAAAATTGTTCCAGGCTGGGCATGGTAGCTCACGCTCGTAATCCCAGCACTTTGGGAGGCCAAGCCAGGTGGATCACCTGAGCTCAGGCATTCAAGACTAGCCTGGGAAGCATGGCAAAACCCTGTCTCTACCAAAAACACAAAAAATTAGCCTGGCATGCTGGCTTATGCCTGTAGTCCCAACTACTCAGCGGGCTAAGGTGACAGGATCGCTTAAACCCAGGAGACAGAGGTTTCAGTGAGCCAAGATGTTACCAATCCACTCCGGCCTGGGTGACAGAGTGAGACCTTGCCTCAAAAAAAAAAAAAAAAAAAAAAAAAAAACTGTTTAATAGACAAGCAAACAAATAAAAGAACTTTGCTCTAAAACAGGTTATCTCCACCCTGACACTACTGACACCTTGGGCCAGATAAATTTTTTTTGTGAGTGACTGTCTTGTGCATTGTAGGGTATTTAGAAGCATTCTGACCTCCACTAATTAGATTACCCCTCAATTAAGACAGCCAAAATATCCCAGACATTGTGAAATGTCCCCTGAGGAGGAAAATTGCCCAGGCACAGTTGAGTACCGCTACTCTAAACTGTCAATTACTTTGGTAAAGCCCTAATTATTTATTAGGAAACTCAAGGTTTTTACTTCCCAAGGAAATTTACAACAGTGAAGGGTAGGTGAATAGTCTACAAAACCCACAGTAATACGTGATTTCTTAGTAGGAGTTTAGTTCTAAGTATGTTAGAGGAAAAGAGCAGTAGTGTTGGAGGCATCTAATGGTTTCCAGAAGGGGTTTGAGAATGTGAGGTGGTCTGAGGTCTCAGTTCAAGGAAGACCGCTAGTAGAAATCATGAAAATGCTCACAAAACAAAAAGCTTGTCAAACTATTTCTTTGTGTGTGTATATATTTTTTAATGAGATTTTACATTTTTATATACATGACATCATACTGTACATATTCTGCAACTTGTATTTTTCACTCAATAGTATACTGATACCCATATAAATCTAATTCATTTATATTAACTGCTGTGCTATAATAAATACATCATAATGTTTTCTTATTGCTGCACATTTAGGTTGTCTCCAAGTTTTGGCTATTACAAATAATGTTGCCACAAACACAGACTATTTCTTTAAACATACAGTTCAAACAGAAGGCCTTAGTTTGGGAAGGCCTTAGTTCTACTGGCTTTATCTTCACTTTTTCTTCCCTGCCATCCTTGTAGGAGTTGACTCATGTGGCCACAGAAAATGAAGCAGAGTTAAAAACTAAGCCCTTCTCCAGCAAGAGCCTCTTGGAATTAGAGCAACATCAGACTCTTCTTGTGGAAGGCCAAGAGCAGAAGCTGCTTGTCCTGCAGCTGATGGTGGTTCTGTGCGAGAGAATGTCTGAGCAGATATTTACAAACATTACTCAGGTCAGTAGTTGCCACATTCTGGACCCCAGCCTGGTGGTATTTGCCTATTTTGTTTTCTTTGCATTCTCCCCCACCCACCAAAAAGTTTTAAAATGTTGCTCAGAGTGTGATTTGATGACACCTGTGTCATGAGGTGTTTCTTGGAATGCTGGTTAAATACGGAAATTACATAGCCCACACCAGGCCAACTGAATTCAAAACTTCCCAATGTCCTGAGACTCCATGTGTTTAACAAGCTCCCGAGGTGATTCTCATGCACATAAAATTTTGTCTTAAATGATTATATGTTATGTTATAGTAATTTTCAACTTTGAGGCAAAAAAAAATTATCTGGGATCTTTTTCAAAATATTGATAGCCAGCCCAAGCTTAAAGATTCTGATTCAGCATGTCTGCATTAGAATCTCTATCCTACTCAAGCTCCATGGATGATTCTAATGTGTATCAAAACTTGAAAATGATTATACATTCAATCTGAAGAAAAGAAATCACAAATAATAATGAGATCACCTTGAATTTTATGGGTCCACTAACTCACAGCCAATCTTCACAACATCCTGTAAAGTTGTAAGATGTTTTTAAAAATGCTTTCAGAGTAGTATCACTATGCAAGGCCATGCCTGAATTTTATTGGTGCAGACATTATTTTTTCCACCTTTAAAAAAGATAGGAAATAAAAGTAATAAAGCAAAGGCATTACAGTCACCAGATTTGACCACTTAACCAGAATTAGTTGTTGCTTGGTTGGTCAACAGGCAGCTGTAAGATGGTATGATTGTCATGCTTAAATCTGATTCTCCAGCTCTTTGTATGGTCGTCATTGTCATCTGCCTTCGGATGTTGCTAAGCAGCATTTCACTATAGCTCCTGCTGAGAAAATTTGCAGCTGCCTGTCAGTCTGACTTACCATGCCTGTTTAATGAGAATTATGCTCATGATTTCTTTCCTGGCCTCTTACTCTTTCAGCTCACTGACCCCATGTTACTTAGTAGGCTGATTTGTTCCTCCAGTGTTTATATCCATTCCCTGAAGACTTTTTCATCCAGACCTTATGTTTTTATCTCAGGATGCTGGTTGGAAGGGAAATGGTCTAAAAACTGATGTGACTTGAGCTTTTGCACTTAGCTCCCTTTACTCCTAATTAAGGAACAATGGTGTCAGGCTGGTACAAAAATGATTTGTCCCATTAAATTATCCTTCAGCTAAGGTTAAAATGTATCAGGACAAAAAGAACCACAAGGAAATACTAAATTGCATTTGATAATCTCACTGTTCATGATAATATTGGTGTATTATTTTATTTTATTATTTTTATTTGAGACAGAGTCTTGTTCTGTCCCTCAGGCTGGAGCACTGTGGTGCAATCTCGGCTCTTCAGCCTCCCAAGGAACTGGGATTGCCGGTGTGCACCACTGCACCTAGCTAATTTGTATATTTGTAGTAGAGCTGGGGTTTCACTATGTTGGCCAGGCTGATCTTGAACTCAACCTCAGGTGATCCACCCGCCTTGGCCTCCCATAGTGCTGGGATTACAGGCGTGAGCTATTGTGCCCGGCCATTATTAGTATATTATTTTGAAACACACACACGTATGGATAAAGAAAATAAGTTAATGTAATTTTGTGAATATTATTAGGGATCAAGATTTTAGCATTAAAAGGAGGTATAAAATAAAGAACCAGAGTAAAGAGCCTATAAGTTATTATCTTTTTTAAGAGACAGAGTCTCACTATATTGCCCAGACTGGACTTGATTTCCTGGGCTCAAGCACTTCTGCCACCTCAGCCTCCCAAGTAGCTGAAACTACAGGTGCATACCACCATGCCCAGCTTAAAGTATTATTGAATTTGAATTGGAAATATTAGTTTGAACTCAAGATTTAGTTTTCTCTTTTAAAAAAAAGATATTTCCGAGCTCAGCCCATTGTCAGTCCCAAGAAGCAATGACAACCCAGTAGCAATAAGCATTCTTAGTGACAATTTATAGGTGTTTTTTTTTTTTTTGAAACAGAGTCTGGCTCTGTCATCCAGGTTGGAGTGCAGTGGCGTAATCTCAACTCACTGCAACCTCCCAGGTTCAAGTGATTTTCCTGGCCCAGCATCCCAAGTAGCTGGGATTACGGGTGTATGCCACCATGCCTGGCTAATTTTTATTTATTTATTTAAAATGTTTTTTATCCCTGGCTGATTTTCGTTTTTGTTTTTTGTTTTTTTTTTTTTTTGAGGCGGAGTTTCGCTCTTGTTACCCAGGCTGGAGTGCAATGGCGCGATCTCGGCTCACCGCAACCTCCGCCTCCTGGGTTCAGGCAATTCTCCTGCCTCAGCCTCCTGAGTAGCTGGGATTACAGGCACGTGCCACCATGCCCAGCTAATTTTTTTTGTATTTTTAGTAGAGACGGGGTTTCACCATGTTGACCAGGATGGTCTCGATCTCTCGACCTCGTGATCCACCCGCCTCGGCCTCCCAAAGTGCTGGGATTACAGGCTTGAGCCACCGCGCCCGGCCGATTTTCGTATTTTTAGTAGAGATGGGGTTTCACCAAGTTGCCCACACTGGTCTTGAACTCTTGACCCCAAGCAATCCACCCGCCTCAGCCTTCCAAAGTGCCGGGATTACAGGCATGAGCCACTATTCTCAGCTTAATTTAGTTTCTAAATACTATTTTCTACTAAGATAATTCTGATCTCTATGGAATACGGTTGATTCAAAGTCTGAGGCAGGCAGGAATTGTATATTATAAGCCTCAAGGCATCTTGTTGTGCCTTAATACAAGGAAGCAACCTGAGATGAATGGGATCATATCTGTAGCACAGTGAAGCCAACTTGAAGGGACTCCCATTGCCATAGATAGGACAATTAGATCATTAAAGGGAATAAGGCCTGCAATGGGTTGAGTACATTGGGTACTCAATGGGTACATCAAAGATAAAAATCCGAGTCAAAGAAAAAAAACTCTTATAGGACACCTTTGGGATTGCCAGGGCATCAACTCATTATTTTGTACACTGATAAGAAAAGATAAAGAGTAAAGCATTTGTCTTGTGTTTCCTGTAGGAATTACATGTCAGGTAACCAAATGGTCAATGAAGAAACATTTTTTCTTTACAGGAGAATCATAGCTAAAAATTTAAAAAGAGAACTTGAAAATTACATCTTGGCCAGGTGCAGTGGCTCATGCCTGTAATCTCAGCACTTTGGGAGTCTGAAGCAGGAGGATTGCCTGAGCCCAGGAGTTCAAGACCAGGCACAATGGCAAGATCATAGCTCACTGCAGCCTTGCACCCACTGGGTTCAAGCAATCCTCCTGCCTTAGCCTCTCCAGTAGCTGAGACTACAGGCATGCACCACCACACCCAGCTAATTGTTTCACTTTTTTTTGTGGAGGTGGTGTCTCACTGTATTGCCCAGGCTGGTCTGGGCAATAGTAAATGATCTAGCAACTTGAGAAACTAGAAATCTAAATGTCTGCATGTGGCGAAGTCAAGAAGCAAACCACTATACCTCAATAAAGCAGTTAAATTTTTTTTTTTTTTTCTTTTGGAAAGAAAAATAAGAAAAAAAGAAGCAAGCTTCTTTTCACTACAGAACCCTGGAAGGACATGAAGCACCAGATAAGCTCTAAAAATGGAATTGAATTTAGAGCTTAAAACAGTTTGAGGCTGGACGCAGTGGCTCACACATGTAATCCAAGCACTTTGGGAGGCTGACTCAGGCAATCGTAAAGTCAGGAGTTTGAGACCAGCCTGGCCAACATGGTGAAACTCCCGTCTCTACTAATTAGCCGGGTGTGGTGGTGCGTGCCTATAATCCCAGCTACTCTAACCCAGGAGGCGAAGGTTGCAGTTAGGTGAGATTGTGCCATTGCACTCCAGCCTGGACAACAGAACAAGAACAAGACCCTGTCTCAAGGAAAAAAAAAAGTTTGAAAGGCTGTATAGGATTCAGTAGATTCCTTCATTCATTCCTTTCCTTTGTATGACCACCTGCCCTTCCCGTTGCAAGACCTGCAGGTTTACTCTTGAGAGATGTTGAACCTAAGGGACTTTGAACTTGGGTGGGAGAGGCAAACTGAAAAATAGGAGGTATAGGCCAGGCTCAGTGGCGCATGCCTGTAATCCCAGCACTTTGGGAGGCCACGGGGGGCAGATCACGAGGATAGGAGATCGAGACTGTCCTGGCCAACATGGTGAAACCCCATCTCTACTAAAAAATACAAAAATTAGCTGGGAATAGTGGCACACATCTGTAGTCCCAGCTACTCGGGAGGCTGAGGCAGGAGAATTTCTTGAACCCAGAAGGCCAAGGTTGCAGTGAGACTAGATCGTACCACAGTACTCCAGCCTGTTGGCAGAGCGACACTCTATCTCAAAATAAATAAATAAATAAATAAATAAATAAACAAATAAATAATAAATAAGAGGTGTAAGTTGAAGTCTGCATCCTCAACAGTGAGGCCTCCACCCCTTCCACTCAAGTGTCAGTCTTGGCAGCAGGTTTAGACACCCCCGTAGGACTACTATGAGGATTAAATGAGTTAATACCTGTAACGTGTTCAGAATCGTGCTTGGTAAATAGTAAATGCTTAATGTTATTATTAAGCTAAACAGCTAAATAATTACAAGTGGTTGCTTCTGTAGAGCCTGAATCAGACCAGAAGAAATGATGTAGGGCACCACTGTTTTTAACTGCAAAGTTTTAGGAATATTTGGCTTTTAAAATTATGTAGGCTTATAAGAAGTTTTAAGTAAAAAGTAAAGATCTGTCCTCACTCTCCACAACATATATAAATTTTAGAACAGGATTCAGTCACACACCTATTCTTGTGGCTGGCAGCCCCACCAAAATCATAGGAAATGTTTAGTAGGGGGAGAAGCTGCTGTTCAAATGGGAAGGGGTTTTGGTATTAACACGAAGAATGTTTGGCCGGGCGCGGTGGCTCAAGCCTGTAATCCCAGCACTTTGGGAGGCCGAGGCGGGTGGATCACGAGGTCAAGAGATCGAGACCATCCTGGTCAACATGGTGAAACCCCGTCTCTACTAAAAAAAATACAAAAAAAAATTAGCTGGGCGTGGTGGCACGTGCCTGTAATCCCAGCTACTCAGGAGGCTGAGGCAGGAGAATTGCCTGAACCCAGGAGGCGGAGGTTGCGGTGAGCCGAGATCGCGCCATTGCACTCCAGCCTGGGTAACAAGAGCGAAACTCCGTCTCAAAAAAAAAAAAAAAGAATGTTTGGGGGAAAGCGTACTTCATAGATGACAGTAATAGCTGGCAATCCCTTTACAGTTAACAGTTCCCTGTTTTGTTTTTGTTTTTAACATAAATACAAACATAGAAATTTTCTATTTTAGTAATAGGATCATACTGCTTGTTTTGATATCTGTATACACACACACACACACACACACACACACACACACAGATAGTGTAGGCTTGGCTCGGTGGCTCACGCTTGTAATCCCAGCACTTTAGGAGGCCAAGGCATGAGGTCAGGAGTTTGAAACCAGCCTGGCCAACACAGTGAAACCCCGACTCTACCAAAAATACAAAATTAGCTGGGCATGGTGGCAGGCACCTGTAATCCAGGCTACTTGGAGGCTGAGGCAGGAGAATCACTTGAACCCACCCTAGAGGCAGAGGTTGCAGTAAGCTGAGATCGCACCACTGCGCTCCAGCCTGGGTGACAGCAAGAGACTGTCTCCAAAAAAAAAAAAAAAAAAAGATAATAGAGAGGAACTTAGAAAAAGTTGGAAGGCTAAGTAGTCCTAGTTGAGTAATTTAAGAATACTTGTGCCGGGCGCGGTGGCTCATGCCTGTAATCCCAGCACTTTGGGAGGCCGAGGCGGGTGGATCACGAGGTCGAGAGATCGAGACCATCCTGGTCAACATGGTGAAACCCCGTCTCTACTAAAAATACAAAAAACTAGCTGGGCGTGGTGGTGCGTGCCTGTGATCCCAGCTACTCAGGAGGCTGAGGCAGGAGAATTGCCTGAGCCCAGGAGGCGGAGGTTGCGGTGAGCCGAGATCGCGCCATTGCACTCCAGCCTGGGTAACAAGAGCGAAACTCCGTCTCAAAAAAAAAAAAAAAAAAAAAAAGAATACTTGTGCTGAAATGAAAGCTAAATATAAACAAGGAATGCTTTATTTATATTTTGTTATTGTTGTTAGAGACAGGGTCTCACTCTGTCACCCAGGCTGGAGTACAGTGGTGCAATCACAGCTCACTGCAACCTCGAACTCCTTGGCTCAAGTGATTCTCCCAACTCAGCTTCCTGAGTAACCACCAGGACTACAGGTACATGCCACTGTGCCTGGCTAATTTTTTTTTTTTTTTTTTTTTGAGACGGAGTTTCGCTCTTGTTACCCAGGCTGGAGTGCAATGCCGCGATCTCGGCTCACCACAACCTCCGCCTCCTGGGCTCAGGCAATTCTCCTGCCTCAGCCTCCGGAGTAGCTGGGATTACAGGCACGCGCCACCATGCTCAGCTCATTTTTTGCACCTTTAGTAGAGACGGGGTTTCACCATGTTGACCAGGATGGTCTCGAGCTCTTGACCTCATGATCCACTCGCCTCAGCCTCCCAAAGTGCTGGGATTACAGGCTTGAGCCACCGCGCCCGGCTAATTTTTTAATTTGTTGCCAGGCTGGTCTTGAACTCCTGGCCTAAAGTAATCTCCTACCTGGCCTCCCAAAGTATTAGGATTACAGGCATTAGCCACTGTTCCCAGCCAAGGAGTGTTTTAGAAAACTCCCTGGAGGCAAAATAGGTGACCCAAGATGGTAGAAACAGTTTCTACCTAGTTTCTCTAGAAACGGCCAGTGTCCTTATCCTCTAGTATGAATAAAGTCTTAGGGGTGGAGGAGGTGGTGAAAACTGTCATAACCAGCATGTTCATTCTCGTAAGTGGAACTTTTAATAACCTTTCTAGTTTCCTGCCTTGCTTCAGAAGACAAGTGTTAACAAGCCATTCTCCTGACTTTAAGCTTGCAATAAAGATTCTAGCACAGCATGTGATTTGTCCAGATAATTAAACATGCAAGCTTGCATGTTATTTGAAGGCTTATTATGACCTTCTCAGCCTTTCCATTTCTAAAATGATTTCTGTCTTTTGAGTCATTAATCCTAAGTATGCGTGTGTGTGTGTGCACGCATGTGTATTGTGTACTGTCATTTATTCAAAGGTGTTTCTACTTAAGGTGATTAATACAAATGCATTGAAAATGATGCTGACTAAATTAATTCTACTTAAAGATTAGTTGTTAGCCAAATGCTATGAAAATGTTGTCTAGGAACAATCTTAATCCTTTAAAATATTTAATACTTAAAAAAAAGACTGGATCAGGGGTCTCCAACCCCCAGGCCACAGACTGGTACTGCTCCATGGCCTGTTGGAAACCAAGCCGCATAGCTGGAGTTGAGCACAGCACAAGTGAGCATTACCACCTGAGCGCTGCCTCTTGTCAGATCAACAGCATTAGATTCTCACAGGAGCGCAAACCCTGTTGCGAACTGTGCACGCAAGGGATCTAGGTTGCACAGTCCTTATGAGAATCTAACTCCTAATGATCTGAGGTGGAACAATTTCATCCTGAAACCATTTCCCGCCCCTCTCCCCCTCCTGCCCCTGCCAACCCCAGTATGTGGAAAAATCGCTTTCCATGAAACCAGTTCCTGGTGCCAAAAAGGTTCGGGACCACTACTGTTGATCATTTGTACAGATTGTTTGAGGACATTGTCTTCTAGATGAAACTGAACACCACCCCTCCATTCTTTGCTTACTAGAATTAGACTGTCAAAATGTGGCGGACGAAGAGGGGTGGGAATCCCTGAGGAGGAAACCTCCTTTTGAGAAGCAGATCTATGACCCTCTGTCATATTCAAAAAGTAACAGGTCATTTTTTATAAAGAAAGTTTATTTTTTAGAGCAGTTTTAGATTCACAACAAAATTGAACAGTAGGGACAGATTTCCCTTATACTCCCTGCACTCAAACAACATAGCCTCCCCCATTGTTAACGTCTCCCACCCAAGTGATGCATTTCTTACAGCTGATCAATCTACATGACACATCACCACCCAGAGTCCATAGTTCACACTAGGGCTCACTCTTGGTGTTGTACAGCCTATGGATTTGGACAAATTTGTAATGCCATGTATCCACAATGACAGTATCATACAGAATAGTTTCCCCACCCTAAAAATCCTCTTGCTCTACCTGTTCTGTCCTCCCTCTCTCCTAACCCCTGGCCACCTTTGATTTTTTTACGGTCTCTGTAGTTTTGCTTCTCCTAAAATGTCATATAATTGAAATCATATAGCATCTAGCCTTTTCAGCTTGGCTTCTTTCTCTTAATATGCATTTAAGGTTCCTCCATATCTTTTCATGGCTTGATTGCCCATTTTTTGGTGCTATTTTTCCATTGTTTGGATGTACCACAATGTATTGATGCATTCACCTACTGAAGGACATCTGGGTTACTTTCAAGTTTTAACAATTATGACTAGAGCTGCTATAAACCACCATGTGCAGGTTGTTGTGTGCATGTAAGTTTTCAACTCATTTGGATAAATATCAAGGCCAGCAAAGGCTAGATTGTATGGTGAGAGTATGTTTTATAAGAAACTGCCAAGCTGTCTGCCAAGTGGCTGTACAATTTTGCATTCCCAGCAGCAATGAATGAATGAGAGCTCTTGTTGCTCTGTATTCTCACCAGCATTCCTGGTGAAATCAGTGCTCTGGATTTTGGCCATTCTATTAGGTGTGTAAAGGTATATCACTAATGCTTTAATTTCCAGTTCTCTAATGACAGAGGATGTGGGGCATCTTTTCATATGCTTTTTTGCCATCCATATATTTTCTTTTTTTTTTTTTTTTTTTTTGAGACGGAGTTTTGCTCTTGTTACCCAAGCTGGAGTGCAATGGTGCGATCTCGGCTCACCGCAACCTCCGCCTCCTGGGTTCAGGCAGTTCTCCTGCCTCAGCCTCCTGAGTAGCTGGGATTACAGGCACGCGCCACCATGCCCAGCTAATTTTTTTGTATTTTTAGTAGAGATGGGGTTTCACCATGTTGACCAGGATGGTCTCGATCTCTTGACCTCGTGATCCACCCACCTTGGCCTCCCAAAGTGCTGGGATTACAGGCTTGAGCCACTGCGCCCGGCCCATATATTTTCTTTGGTGAGATGTCTGTTCGGGACTTTTGCTCATTTTTAATTGGGCTGTTTCTTTTTCTTTTCTTTTCTAGATAGGATCTCTCTCTGTCACACAGGCTGGAGTGCAGTGACACCATCATGGCTTGCAGCAGCCTTGACCTTCTGGGCTCAAGCAGTCCTCCTACCTCAGTCTCCTGAGTAGCTGGGACTATAGGCATTTGCCATTATTCCCAGCTAATTTTTTCTTTTTCTTTTCTTTTCTTTTTTTTTTTTTTTTTTTTTTTTTTTTGAGACAGGGTTAGGCTAGAGTGCAGTGGTGCTATCTCAGCTCACTGCAACCTCCGCCTCACGGTTCAAGCAATTCTCCCACCTTAGCCTCCTAAATAGCTGAGACTACAGGCATGCGCCACCATGCCCAGATAATTTTTTTGTATTTTTTTGGTAGAGACAGGGTTTCACCATGTTGGCCAGGCTGCTCTAAACTCCTAATCTCAAACGATCTACCTACCTCAGCCTCCCAAAGTGCTGGGATAACAGGCATGAGCCACTGTGCCCAATCCAGGTTTTCTCTCTTTCTTTTTTTTTTTGAGACGGAGTTTTGCTTTTGTTACCCAGGCTGGAGTGCAATGGCACAATCTTGCCTCTCCACAACTTCCGTCTCCTGGGTTCACGCAATCCTCCTGACTCAGCCTCCCAAGTAGCTGGGACTACAGGCGTGCACCACCACGCCCAGCTAATTTTTGTATTTTTAGTTGAGGCGGGGTTTCACCATGTTGACCAGGATGGTCTGGATCTCTTGACCTTGTGATCCACCTGCCTCGGCCTCCCAAAGTGCTGGGATTATAGGCGTGAGCCACCGCGCCCAGCCCAATCCAGGTTTTCTTATTGTTGAGCTTTAAGAGTTCTCTGTAAATTTTGGAAAACAGTCCCTTGTCAGACTGTTTTGGGTGAATATTTTCTCCCAGTCTGTGGCTTCTGTTTATGTTCTCTTGACAGCCTCTTTTGCAGAGCAGGAATTTTTAACTTCAGTAAAGTCCAGCTTATCATTTCTTTCTTTCACAGATTGTGCCTTTGGTGTTGTATCTGAAAAGTCATCACCACCCTCAAGGTCATCTAGATTTTCCGTGTTATCTTCTAGGAGTTTATAGTTTTGTATTTTGCATTTAAGTCTGTGATCGATTTTGAGTTAATTTACAAGTCATTTTGCTTTTGAATTTTCAGACAAGATTCATGAAAAGTAAAGGAAGTTGGAGTAGCATATTAAAACATTTGGAAAAGTATAAATAGGCTTTCTCATTTATTAAGCATATGGCCTTAACCATTTTAAAGTCTCAGATTCTGCATTTTATAATGAGGATAATAGTACTGACCTCATACAGTTGATATGAGAACTAAGTGACATTGTACATGTGAAACCCTTGGGAGCTTCCTGCTTGCTGAACACGTGGAGATGCTGGAAGCAGGGCTAGACCAGAGAATGCATGGATGCTCCATCCCCACTGGCTTGTCCTATCCATCTGTCTGTTCATCTGTGTCCTTTGTAATAACCTTTATAATAAACCAGTAAATGTTTAAAAAAAAAAAAAAAAAGCAAAACACTGAACATCACACCTGCATGGTAAGTAGCAGTTGTTATGGATGGTTTTTGCTATCATGATGTAGATGAAGAAGATGAGGATGTCAACATAAGGTGTAAAAAGAATTTTGATTTTTCTTTTTTTTATTCCTCACTGATTCTCCATTTCCTTTTTTTGGTAGGTGGTGGACTTTGTAGCAGCAACATTGCAGAGAGCCTGTGCAAGCTTGGCCCATCAGGCAGAAAGCACCGTCGAATCACAGACACTGAGCATGTCCATGGGGCTGGTGGCTGTCATTCTGGGAGGAGCTGTTCAGGTGAGTTGTAGACATGAGCCAAGCTCAAATGGAGGGAAGGGATAAGACAAATACCAGTTGTTTCCTTTCCATACCCTTGTGAGAAATAAGAATGGATGTTGTACATAGGAGAACCAGGATAAAGAAGTTAGTCTGTTAGTGAGAATTCTCTCCAAAGCAGAGGACAAAAAAGTTGCACTGTTTCCACTTTGTCACCTGAATAGGCTTCACTATCAGAAGGGCAGGGTCCTTTCTACTTGTTACAATCTTAATTTGGAAACATGTAGCCTGGTGTTTTGCATCTGAGGTGAATACTAGATTTTCTGGCCCTCAGTCTCCAAAGCTCAGCCCTTGTTTCTGCTACTCTTGTTGGGGAAAATCCTTAGTAGCCTGCTGGCTGCATAGGATCCATCTATTTTGAATGTTCCATTTTAGCACAGGATTTATTCTTCAACACATACCATGTAGTGTGTTAAAGCTTTGCTTCCAGCCACTTTTAAGTGTGTATGTCTTTTACATACCTAATTTTTTTCCCCAAAAATGGATACCCAATTTATAATTTTTAAATTTATTTTTTTAAACAGTACATATTGCATACTTGTGTGCCACACATACTGAGCTAGGGTGCTGGGAATACAGCAGGAGACAAGGCAGACCTTCATGAAATTTCAGTCCAGTAAGGAAGTCACACACTAAATGACTGTTCAGAAATAAACTTAGGATTGATTGAAGGGCCTCAAAAGAGAAGTGGCAGGTACCAAGAGCACGTAACATCTAACCTAGGCTGGGAAGATTTCCACTGAGGAAGTGTAAGCATAAGATAAGATTTGAAGGATGAATAGCAGTGTGGGTGTGTGTAGGGTGCAGATGAAGGAAACTCTTCCAATTAAGGGAAACATCATGCTTAGAAGCAGCAAAGAGCTTGGTATATGTGAGACACTGATAGAAGACTGGTGTTGGTGAATTGTAGAGACCAAGGGGAAGAGCATGCCAGCAAGGACAAAAGATAGACAAGGGCTAGACCATGCATGTGTGTGTGACTGGCTAATTACATACCTAGTTAGGTGAGGAGTCTGCAGGAAAGCAGAATAGTCTTAGTGTGAGTCTTATGAAATCCACCCTGAAGCTAGCCTGCTCATAACCCTTAGCAATGAGTAGGATACCCTCTGGGAATGGATTTTTGAGTTTGAGGATTCAAGTCTGATTCTTATTCTTGATATATTAGAATATGCCTTTCACTAGCCTGTCTAAAAGGAAAAGGAGTTTTATCTGGGCCTGTTATTAGTGTAAAGCCCATTTCTTGGTAGATTTACTTAGCACTAATAATTATATATTTTCCATGTTGTTTAAAAAAAAAAAAAAGCATTTGGTTCATTTTCTAGAGCCATAATATACCCTTGCTATTAGAACTATCAAGGAAAGGTTGGTCAATTGAATCATTTTTCTTTTCTTTTCTTTTCTTTTCTTTTCTTTTTTGTTTGCGCTGGATTCTTACTCTGTTACCCAGGCTAGAATGTGGTGGCATGATCTTAACTCACTGCAGCCTCAGCTTCCCAAGTAGCTGGGATTACAGACATGCACCACCCCACCCAGCTAATTTTTGTATTTTCAGGAGAGACAGGGTTTTGCCGTGTTGGCCAGGCTGGTCTTGAACCCCTGACCTCCGGTGATCTGCCTGCCTCAGCCTCCCGAAGTGCTAGGATTACAGGCGTGAGCAACTACACCCGGCTGGAATTATTTTTCTTAAGTCATGTTCTTACTGGATTTAGTTAGCCAAATTGATTTTAGTTTTTCTTGTTGACTGTTAATTTGAATAGTGTTTTTCCATAAGGTGAGAGTGCAGTTTTGTTTTTTTTTCTCGCTTCTCTGTACTTATCATTTCGAATCACATCCCAAATGAAAGATATATCACAGAAATCTCCATTTCCCTTTCTAGGAGCCCACTGTTGGAGGGCCAGCTGTGCACGTTAGTTGTGTTCTAAGAGAGACTCACCTGACCGATGTAAAGGTTATGCGTTGCAGGCCCCTGCCTTTCCGTGAGCCATCCTGACTCACTGACTACATCCGGCATTCCTCTGACTTTGCAGTTAGTCAAGTGAACATAGCATGTCACCCCTTATACCTTTGCCCTAGATCTACTGCCTTTTTTCTGTTTGAATCATGGATTTGTAAGTGGCTTCTAGAGTAATGCTGGATTTTCTTTGTGTTAGAAAAACTATATCATGGTTCTAAATTATGTTTTCAGTCAATCTTTGTCAGGCTAACATTATACTGTTTTTTTCCAATCCTTATTAGGATTTGTTGTTTTGGCTAATGAAAAAAGAATATAACATCATCTGAACCAACCTACCTACTTAATTTCTTTCTTTCTCTCTTTCTTTCTTTTCTCTCTTATTTATGTAATCAAAGTGATTATTAGAACATTGTGTCTGGGAAGAGAAGTTAATTTGGAAAATGTGTATATTTAAGACTGATGACAAGATCACTGTAATTCCAGGCTCAATTTTTTAAATTTCAGAGTTAGCCACCACCAGAAGTATTACATATTGGTTACTCTTCTTTGTCCCCTCAAGAAGCAATTTCTGCATGATGTTACATTGTGGGTTGGTCTCTAAAGCACGAAGCTGAGCAGACCATTCTAGACCTTCTTTAGGAAAAACCAAGATCATGTTGTTCCAGGGAGACACCAGAGCCTCTGGTTAAAAGCTGGGCTCCAAATCTTTAAATCTAGATTCTATTGGGGTGAGGGTTCATTATTGGGAGAGAAAAGGCGCATCTCTTCTCTAAAGGGGAAGGGGTCTTTATCTTGGTCTTACTCTATACTGTTTTGGTCATGTTTTTGATCAAAGGCCATTGCTCAGACTCTTTGGCAAAAAGGTTACCATGAGCATAGACTGTGTTTTAGGTGCTGTTGACTTACATATTAGAATCATTGCAAACAGAGGCTGGGGCGGAAGTAGTGGTAAGCAAGCTAGAGGTCTAATGCAGAATGGAGGAAAGGTAGAGAGGGAAGAGCCGCTGAAATCTGTTGCATGCTGGTGAGGCAAATTGGTTAACTCAGTTAGAATGCTGTCCTTTCTTTTCTTCACTGAGCCTGATTTGGGTATGCTGCTTGGGAAAACTTCCATTATTTCCAGCTGTTATGTAGAGCTCCAAAGAGCCGATAATTCTTCTTAATTACTGTTGCTTTCAAGCAGCCTCTCTTAGAGATTTCTTACTTTCTGCCATATTTCATAAACCTGCCACAGTAGGTACTTAATTAACAGTGTGTTGGGCCAGGCTTGGTGGCTCAGCCTGTAATCCCAGCACTTTGGGAGGCCGAGGCGGGTGGATCACGAGGTCGAGAGATCGAGACCATCCTGGTCAACATGGTGAAACCCCGTCTCTACTAAAAATACAAAAAATTAGCTGGGCATGGTGGCACGTGCCTATAATCCCAGCTACTCAGGAGGCTGAGGCAAGAGAATTGCCTGAACCCAGGAGGTGGAGGTTGCGGTGAGCCGAGATCGCGCCATTGCACTCCAGCCTGGGTAACAAGAGCGAAACTCCGTCTCAAAAAAAAAAAAAAAAAAAAAAAAAAACAGTGTGTGAATGGATGGATAAATGGAAGGAAGAATAAAAGGAAGAAGGAAAGATCAATGTCTAACTAAGGAGGCATGAATTTTGTTTTGTTTTGTTTATCAAAAGGGCATGGCCTTCAGAAAGTTTAAAAACACAGCCCTTGGCCGGGCGCGGTGGCTCAAGCCTGTAATCCCAGCACTTTGGGAGGCCGAGGCGGGTGGATCACGAGGTCGAAAGATCGAGACCATCCTGGTCAACATGGTGAAACCCCGTCTCTACTAAAAATACAAAAAACTAGCTGGGCGTGGTGGTGCATGCCTGTAATCCCAGCTACTTAGGAGGCTGAGGCAGGAGAATTGCCTGAGCCCAGGAGGCGGAGGTTGCGGTGAGCCGAGATCGCGCCATTGCACTCCAGCCTGGGTAACAAGAGCGAAACTCCGTCTCAAAAAAAAAAAAAAAAAAAAGAAAGTGACTTTCCAGTTAACTAAGCTGACTAGTTCCCTCTAATTCTTTTTGCTTTTGAGATTAAACTATCTATTTCTGGAATTGTCTTCATTGTGTTCATTTTTACACATTGTTAAAGATTTTCAGAGCTTTGACCAGGCATGGTGGCTCACACTTGTAATCTCAACACTTCGGGAGGCCAAGGCAGGCAGATCACCTGAGGTCGGGAGTTCAAGACCAGCCTGACCAACATGAAGAAACCCTGTCTCTACCAAAAATACAAATTATCCAGGTGTGGTGGCACATGCCTGTAATCCCAGCTACTTGGGAGGCTGAGGCAGGAAAATTGCTTGAACATGGGAGGCAGAGGTTGCAGTGAACCAAGATTGTGCCTTTGCACTCCGGCCTAGGCAATAAGAGTGAAAAAAAAAGCAAAAAAAAAAAATTTTTTTTCAAGATGGAGTCTTACTTTGTTGCCCAGGCTACAGTGCAATGGTGCAGTCTTGGCTCCTGGGTTTAAGCAATTCTCCTGCCTCAGCCTCCTGAGTAGCTAGGACTACAGGTGCGCCACCACACCTGGCTAATTTTTTTATTTTTGGTAAAGATAGGGTTTCACTATGTTGACCAGGCTGGTCTTGAACTCCTGGCCTCAAGTGATTCTCCCGCCTCAACCTCCCAAAGTGCTGAGATTTACAGCCATGAGCCATCATGCCAGGCTGCTTTATATAATTTCTATAAAGTGATGTATATTGACACCAGTGGCCTGTGAAGAAGGCTTTCATTTGTTTTAAATTACTACAAGCATTTGATCCAAATGCTTCCAAAGATTCAGAATCTTCCAGGATAACTGGCAGACAACTACCTAGCCAATTTCATGAATTTTAGGCAAAGATTCAATCATTATATTTAAAATATGGTTTTTATGGGCCGGGCGCGGTGGCTCAAGCCTGTAATCCCAGCACTTTGGGAGGCCGAGGCGGGTGGATCACGAGGTCAAGAGATCGAGAGCATCCTGGTCCACATGGTGAAACCCCGTCTCTACTAAAAATACAAAAAAATTAGCTGGGCATGGTGGCGCGTGCCTGGAATCCCAGCTACTCGGGAGGCTGAGGCAGGAGAATTGCCTGAGCCCAGGAGGCGGAGGTTGCGGTGAGCCGAGATCGCGCCATTGCACTCCAGCCTGGGTAAAAAGAGCGAAACTCTGTCTAAAAAAAAAAAAAAAAAAAAATGGTTTTTATGATAGTGTATTATTTTTTATGATCGTAGGCTTTACACTAGATTTTGCTCTACCTCTTTCCTACATGCATTCTGGGCCTTGAGACTAGACAGTGAGAGTAGGGGAGGAATTAAGCACATTGCTCTTATGCTAAATTGATTTACTACTGAGACCTCTCTAGTGTTCTTTATGTAATACATGGATAATAAATTGTTGCTCAACCACCTTGCACATAAAAACTATGAAAGAAATTTGTATACTATGATTACCATTTGGTTTTCTTGTATTTGTGTAGAGCTTTATAGCTGACAAAATTCTTACTTCATCTGATTTTCACAATAAATCTTTTACTATATAGGGACTGTCAGGAATATATTAAAATCTTGTTTTTTTGTTTGTTTTTTTGTTTGTTTGTTTTTTTTAATATACACATGCTCTACTCTTGCTTCCATCCAGGTTCTGATAAGCTTCTTTGTAGAGGGCAGGGTCTCTTCCACAACCACTATCTTAAATCCAAGCCCTAGCAATCCATCCTCAGTTTTTTTGTTTTTGTTTTTGATATGGAGTCTTGCTCTGTTGCCCAGGCTGGAATGTGGTTACCCGATCTTGGCTCACCACAGCCTCTGCCTCCTGGGTTCAAGCCATTCTCCTGCCTCTGCCTCCCGAGTAGCTAGGATTACAGGCATGTGCCACCACACACGGCTAATTTTTGTATTTTTAGTAAAAACAGGGTTTCACCACATATAGTTGGAATCATACAACATATAGCCCTTCAGATTGACTTCTTTCACTTAGTAATATACATTTCAGGTTCCTCCGTGTCTTTTCATGGCTTGCTAGCTCATTTATTTTTAGTGTTGAGTAATAGTCCATTGTACGGATATACCACAGTTTACTTATCCATTCACCTAATGAAGGACATCTTGGTTGCTTCAGGTTTTGGCAATTATGACTAGAGCTGCTATAAACAACCATGAGCAGGTTTTTGTGTGGGCGTAAGTTTTCAGTTCTTTCAAGCATTTGATCCAAGTGCTTCTGAAGATCTAGAATGCAAAGAGTTCAATCCCTGGATCACATGGTAAGAGTGTATTTAATTTTGTAAGATACTGCCACATTCTCTGCCAAAGTGACTATATTATTTTGCATTCCCACCAGCAACAAATGAGAGTTCCCATTGTTCCACATCTTCACCGGCATTTGGTGTTGTCACTGTTTTGGATTTGGCTATTCTAATAGGTATATAGTGACATCTCATTGTAGTTTTAATTTACAGTTCCCACTGGGCACGTTGCCTCACGCCTATAATCCCAGTACTTTGGGAGACCAAGGCAGGCAGGTCACATGAGGTCAAGAGTTTGAGGCCAGCCTGGGAAACATGGCAAAACCCTGTCTCTACTAAAAATACAAAAATTAGCCAGGCATGGTGGCCACACCTGTAGTCCCAGCTACTCAGGAGGCTGAGGCAGGAGAATCACTTGAACCTGGGAGGTGGAGGTTGCAGTAAACCAAGATTGTGCCACTGTACTCCAGCCTAGGAAATAGAGCAAGAGTCTGTCTCAGAAAAAAAAAGATTTGCAATTCCTTAATGACTTATGACATTGAATATGTCTGCCTGTGCTTATTTGTCATCTGTATATCTTCTTTGGTAGACCTATCTGTTTAGGCCTTTTGCCCATTTAAAATCAGGTTGCTCATTTTCTTATTCTTGAGCTTTAAAAGTTCTTTGTGTATTTCAGATCTTAGTTCGTTTTCAGATACGTCTTTTACAATTATTTTATCTCATTCTGTAGTTTGTCTTCTCATTCCCTTGACAGTTTCCTTTGCAGAGCAGACATTTTTAACTTTAATAAGGTCTAGTTTATTAACTGTTTCATAGATTGTGCCTTTGATGTTGTATTTAAAATGTCATTGGCCGGGCGTGGTGGCTCACGCCTGTAATCCAAGCACTTTGGAGGCCAAGGCGGGCGGATCACCTGAGGTCAGGAGTTCAAGACCAGCCTGACCAACATGGTGAAACCTCGTCTTTAAAAAAAAAAAAAAAAAAGTCATTGCTTTTTTTTTTCTGAGATGGCGTTTCACTTCTTGTTACCCAGGCTGGAGTGCAATGGTGTGATCTCAGCTGCAACCTCCGCCTCCTGGGTTCAAGCAATTCTCCTGCCTCAGCCTCCCGAGTAACTAGGACTACAGGCACACACCACCATGCCCAGCTAATTTTTGTATTTTTAGTAGAGATGAGGTTTCACCATGTTGACCAGGATGGTCTCCATCTCTCGACCTTGTATCCACCCGCCTCGGCCTCCCCAAAGTGCTGGGATTATAGGCGTGAGCCACCACACCCAGCCAAAGGTCGTTGCTTTTAAGAGGTTATCTCAATTTTCTACTATGTTAACTTGTAGGCACTTTATAGTTTTGTATTTTACAGTTAGGTTTATGATCCATTTCCAGTTAATTTTTGTGCAAGGTGCAAGGTCTGTGTCTAGTTTTTTTTTGTTTGTTTTTTTGCGCGTGCATGCCAGTTGTTCCAGCACCAGTTGTTGAAAAAAAGTCTTTTCTACTGACACTTGTTCCAATTTTTAAAAAAAGATTATTTTTTTTCCATTTAAAGCCTTTGCTCCTTTGCCAAAGTTCAGTTGACTCTATTTATGTGGGTCTGTTTCTGGCCTTTCTATTCTGTTCCGTTGATCTATTTGTCTTGGCTGGTTTTTATTTTAGAGGAAATTGTTATATAGAAGATAAATGAATGAGAGGCTAAATAGACACAGATAACAGTAAATATTCTCATTTTAGATGCTTTAAAAAAAAGTCCACAATATGGCCGGGCACTGTGGCTCAAGCCTGTAATCCCAGCACTTTGGGAGGCCGAGGCGGGTGGATCACGAGGTCAAGAGATCGAGACCATCCTGGTCAACATGGTGAAACCACGTCTCTACTAAAAATACAAAAAATCAGCTGGGCATTGTGGCGCATGCCTGTAATCCCAGCTACTCAGGAGGCTGAGGCAGGAGAATTGCCTGAACCCAGGAGGCAGAGGTCGCAGTGAGCCGAGATCACGCCATTGCACTCCAGCCTGGGTAACAAGAGCGAAACTCCGTCTCAAAAAAAAAAAAAAAAAAAAGTCCACAATACAACAGAGGCACTGAATGAAGTTTAGCATAATGATAATAAGTAAAATTATTTGAAGATGTCTCAGCTGGGCACGGTGGCTCACACCTGTAATCCCAGCACTTTGGGAGGCCGAGGTGGGCAGATCACCTGAGGTTCAGAGTTCCAGACCAGCCTGGCCAACATGGTGAAACCCCATCTCTACTGAAATACAAAAAATTAGCTGGGTGTGGTGGCAAGTGCCTGTAATCCCAGCTACTGGGGAGGCTGAGGCAGGACAATTGTTTGAACCTGGGAGGTAGAAGTTGCAATGAGCTGAGATCATGCCACTGCACTCTAGCCTGGGTAGCAGAGCTAGACTCCATCTCAAAAAAAAAAAAAAAAAAAAAAAAATAGGGTGTACCCAATACCCTACACTCAATTTTGTTCCAGTGCCACATAGATTCCAGAAAAAAAATTTTCTTTTTTTTTTTTTTTTTTTTTTTTGAGGCGGAGTTTCGCTCGTTACCCAGGCTGGAGTGCAATGGCACCATCTCGGCTCACCGCAACCTCCGCCTCCCGGGTTCAGGCAGTTCTCCTACCTCAGCCTCCTAAGTAGCTGGGATCACAGGCACGCACCACCATGCCCAGCTAATTTTTTGTATTTTTAGTAGAGACGGGGTTTCACCTCGTTGACCAGGATGGTCTTGATCTCTTGACCTCGTGATCCACCTGCCTTGGCCTCCCAAAGTGCTGGGATTACAGGTTTGAGCCACCGTGCCCGGCCAAAAAATTTTCTTAAATAACATATGTCTTTGCTTTGTAAATGTACTCTCTTCTTCCCTTAAGATATGGTAACCGCCGGGCGCGGTGGCTCAAGCCTGTAATCCCAGCACTTTGGGAGGCCGAGGCGGGTGGATCACGAGGTCGAGAGATCGAGACCAACCTGGTCAACATGGTGAAACCCCGTCTCTACTAAAAATACAAAAAATTAGCTGGGCATGGTGGTGCATGCCTGTAATCCCAGCTACTCAGGAGGCTGAGGCAGGAGAATTGCCTGAACCCAGGAGGCGGAGGTTGCGGTGAGCCGAGATCGCGCCATTGCACTCCAGCCTGGGTAACAAGAGCGAAACTCCGTCTCAAAAAAAAAAAAAAAAAAAAAAAAAAAAAAGATATGGTAACCTCAGAATGTCAGTTGTTTTGCACATGAAGAAAAACTTACATTCTGTGAAGGTAGAAATTCTACCATATGTTGATTTTGCATTAGTAAATATGTAAACAAAGCAATCTGAGTGTATACTTGAAACTCTAAGATACAAACCTGACATCTACCTTAAATCTTCATTTACTTGGAGGACAGTGGTGGAAACAATGAACAGTAACAAATCTGTGGACTTACAGTATAAAATAAGAAGTTATCTAGGTTCTACAAAAATGGTTAGTTGGTTAATTGATTGGTTGGTTGGATAATGAAGTGAGTGAATGAATAGTTAAGTAGTGAATACTCTTCCTTCTTCTAAAAAGGATTTAAGCCAGGCGTGGTGGCTCACACCTGTAATCCCAGCACTTTGGGAGGCTGAGGCAGGTGGATCACCTGAGGTCAGGTGTTCAAGACCAGCCTGGCCAACATGGTGAAACCCCACCTCTACCAAAAAATACAAAAAATTAACCAGGTGTGGTGGTGGGCACCTGTAATCCCAGCTACCCAGGAGGCTGAGGCAGGAGAATCACTTGAACCTGGGAGGCAGAGGTTGTAGTGAGCTGAGATCACACCATTATACACCAGCCTAGGCAACAAAGCAAGACTCCATTTCCAAAAGGAAAAGAAAAAAATAAAAAGAATTTAAGATCCTTAAGGTATTCAAATTTTTAGGGCCTCATGAAGCCTCATCTGATAATTTTTCCAGTGTTTTCAAACAGAAAAATATTACCATTGATTCTTACTTTTCTTTTCTTTTTTCTTTTTTTTTTTTTTTTGGAGATGGGATTTCTCTCGTTGCCCAGGCTAGAGTACAATGATGCAATCTCAGTTCACTGCAACCTCCGCCTCCTGGGTTTAAGTGATTCTCCTGCCTCAGCCTCCAGAGTAGCTAGGATTACAGGCATGTGTCACCACACCTGGCTAATTTTGTATTTTTTTTTTAGCAGAGATGGGGTTTCTCCACATTGGTCAGGCTGGTCTCGAACTCCCAACCTCAGTTGATCCTCCCGCCTTGACCTCCAAAAGTGCTGGAATTTATAGGTGTGAGCCACTGCACATGGCCGATTCTTACTTTTCACTGGTTGCACATATACCTTTGCGTGGCAGTGGGTGAGGGGGGCACTTTCCAGTGAAGACCAGGAAACCTGCTAGGCAAATTCTAAAAGAGCTGTAGCACTCATGCACCTTTCTTACTAGTAAAGCATATGACATTATTCGGACAAAGCTTCCATGAAGAATAAAATGTTATATAATTTTCACTTCCATTTTCCAGAAGAAATCCCTTTCTGCCTGTTGTCTCCCTGATCCCTTCCTTCCAGATCTATGGTGCACTTGTATACTAACCAGCCACTTCAGATCATGTAGTTAAGAACAGCTTTATCTTTTCGAGGGATAAAGCTGTTCTTTACTACTTGATCTAAAGTGTAGATCTGGGATTAGAGTCCCCATTCTTACCCAATACCCTACACATTGTGTAATACTGTGTAGGCTATTGGGTAAGAATGTGGACTCTGATCCCAGTTTCTTGAGTTCACATCTTACTATCTTCCAGTTTGTGACCTTGGACATGTTATTTAACTGTTCTGTTCCACCTGTTTAAAATGTAGGTAATAATAGTCATTACATGATAGGAATATGAATATGTGCCTGTGTGCCTCTGTGCATGTATATGTGTGTGTGTGATCTCTGAAAAGAACCTGCACATGATAAGTGTTCAATATATGTAAGGTTTGATTATTCAACAGATAGTATTGAGTGCTGGACCCAGGTAATACACTGATTACACCCTGAGCAAGATTTGATCCCTGCCCCTTTTTCTCAGAATATTTTTCCTCGTGCTCAGGTCATATTGACATTTGCTATGTTAATTTGGGTTTGGCATTTTTTACTTCATTTTGTAGTTGAAGTCAAGTGATTTTGCTGTTCTGAAGCAGCTGCTGCCTCTGTTGGAGAAGGTATCCAACACATACCCTGATCCTGTCATCCAAGAACTCGCTGTTGATCTCCGCATCACCATCTCTACCCATGGAGCCTTTGCTACTGAGGCCGTCAGCATGGCTGCCCAAAGTACATTGAACAAAAAAGATCCAGAAGGGAAAACAGAAGAGCCGCAACAAAGCAGTCATGAAAGACACACTGATGTAGCTCATAGCCACCTTGAACAACAGCAGAGCCATGGAATAGCCCCCCAGACAGGTCTGCAATCAGATGCTCCAGTCACTCCTCATGGAGTCAATGAGCCCAGCACTACTATAAGCGAGAAATCTGGAATCATAACCACAGAACAGCTCCAAGAGGTTCTTTTATCGGCTTATGATCCCCAAATTCCAACACGGGCTGCTGCCCTGCGTACTCTTTCCCGCTGGATAGAGCAGAGAGAAGCAAAAGCCCTTGAGATGCAAGAGAAGCTTCTCAAGGTGAGTAGAACACACTGTAAAGACACATGGGCACAGGGTGGGGCAGCCATCCAGGAGCATTCATCCAACTCAAGTATTTTTGGAGCCTAGACTATGTGTCAAGTGCTGTTCTGGACCACCATCCAGAAATTTATGATGTCTGTTAGGAGGCAACACTTAAACGCAGGAAAGACTTAAACTCCTCAATTGAATATGAGCCAAAGGCCAAAATTTTTGCACACAAGAAATGCTGTGGGCAGTCAGGAAAAAGAGAAAGTTGAAATCTTCTGGAGGATATAGATCTTAATATGGCCTTAACAACTGATGAAGTCTGAGCAGATGAAAGAGGGGTAGGACAGCATGAGCAAATTCCCAGAGATGGGAAAGTACCTTTTCTGATAAAAAGGTCTGCTTTATCACTGCAACCCAGCCCAGATAAGCCACGTGTTTTCTCTGGCACCTTGAGTGGGGCATTGGGCAAAACTGGGTCTCCTCCCCTCTTCTTTCCCTTCATCATGGTGAAAAGCTGTTCTTTTTTTCTCTTCTCTTGTTTTTTGTTTTTTTTTTTTTTGCAAGAGGGTCTTGCTCTGTCACCCAGGCTAGAATGCAGTGGCATGATCTTGGCTCATTGCAACTTCCACCTCCTGGGTTCAAGTAATTCTTCTGCCTCAGCCTCCCAAGTAGCTGGAATTACAGGTGCCCACTACCACATCCAGCTAATTTTTGTACTTTTAGTTGAGACAGGTTTCACCATGTTGGCCAGGCTGGTCTTGAACTCCTGACATCAAGTGATCCGCCCACCTTGGCCTCCCAAAGTGCTGGGATTACAGGCATGAGCCACTGCACCTGGCCAAAAGCCATTCTTTAAATTATAGATTTATGTGGGAGAATATGTGTGCTTAGCTAGGGATCTTTTCCCTTTTGTGGAATTTGTCCTGACCTCAGTATGGCTTAGAGATTAAGAGCAAGGGGTCTAGAGATTACTCCCTGGGATCACATCCCAGATCAGTTTCTTAGACATTTGAACTTTCTGAGCCTCAGTTGTGATGATGATGATGATGATGATGATGATGATGATGACGACGATGACGATGACATGACCTCTTCTATATGCCCTAGCCATTAGTTTAAGAATTATAATTCTAGGGCCGGGCGCGGTGGCTCAAGCCTGTAATCCCAGCACTTTGGGAGGCCGAGGCGGGTGGATCACAAGGTCAAGAGATCGAGACCATCCTGGTCAACATGGTGAAACCCCGTCTCTACTAAAAATACAAAAAAATTAGCTGGGCATGGTGGCTCGTGCCTGTAATCCCAGCTACTCAGGAGGCTGAGGCAGGAGAATTGCCTGAACCCAGGAGGCGGAGGTTGCGGTGAGCCGAGATCGCGCCATTGCACTCCAGCCTGGGTAACAAGAGCGAAACTCTGTCTCAAAAAAAAAAAAAGAATTATAATTCTGATTTAAACATTTATTTTTAGTAAACAAATTATTGGAACCAATTGTATAATAATAATGACTACTGTTTATTGAGCCAGGCCATATTTATAGATACTGTCTCTAATCCTCACAACAACTGCAGTATTGGTATTATCCCCATTTTACAGATAAGAAAAGCAAGGCACAGAAATATAGCAAGGGTTTGCTGTCACGGAAGTATTACTGAAAACCTCAAATATATATCTTCTTTGAGTAATTACTTAAAATATTCTTTTACACAAACCTATTTGAAGGTGAACGCAATGAAGATCTTGGAATTTTTTTTAGCTTCATTAAACCTTCATCTGCTGTACATAGTTGGTTACCAAGTCCTGTCAATTCTTTTTTCCAAAAAGTCTTTCTTTTTTATTTTTGAGATGGAGTCTTGTTCTGTCGCACAGGCTGGAGTACAGTGGCGTGATCTCAGCCCACTGCAACCTCCGCCTCCTGAGTTCAAGCCATTTATTGTCTCAGCCTCCCAAGTAGCTGGGACTACAGGCACATGCCACCACACCCAGCTATTTTTTTCTGTTTTTAGTAGAGACAGGTTTTCACCGTGTTAGGCAGGGTGGTCTCAATCTCCTGACCTGATCTGCCTGCCTCAGCCTCCCAAAGTGCTGGGATTACAGGTGTGAGCCACCACGCCCAGCCCCCAAGAAGTCTGTCAAATATATTTTATCCTCTTTATTTCCATGGCCATTACCCTAAATTAAGCTTCCCTTACTTTATAAAAGATTCCCTACCTTCCAACCTGGCCATCTTCCTAACTGGGGTAATTTTAGGCTCTCCTTACATACTTAAGATGTAAAGACCAGCAGCATCAAGTTGATGTCAAGAATCACTGTGCCAGCAAAGAACACAGCATTATTTATAGAGCAGACACTTCCGTCTTCCTTTCTCTGGCTCTCGTGTTGGGGTCTAAACCTAACATGTCATGTAGTATCTTCCAGATAAGCTGTATTCACTGTAGCTGATACCCCTGATAGGTTCCTAAATTATAAGATATTTTGAGAGTAATTTGTTACTAATGTCAATTAAAGTGCTGAAATTTACAGGATTTTCAAAAATAAATTAGATTCAAAGTTATCTCAATAATCTCTCTGTCTCACTTGCACATCCATATGCTTTGTGAGTACAAGAGAAAAGGATTAAATTGCAGCAAATGTGCCATCCATTGCACATAACCCCAAACCTTGTCTCTTGTGTGTCACAGCCTGTAGTCTGGCATGCCATATGTGAGAATGTTGTTCACCGTGGCTGTCACTGAAAAAATGTTGAGGATTGTTCTTCCATTGGTTTCCAGGACTATTGCTGGAAGAATACAAGTATCACCCCCAATCTCTACCCTTTTTTTAATGGTTATAAAAATGGAACTTCAAACGTATAAGCCGTTTCCCCCATAAAACTCTGTCAGACCAGTTCCTAGCTAAGACAAACAAGAAGCAAAACATTTACGCTTTTGAACTGCTGATAAGGGAGTCTCTTAAATCTTCCTTGTTCTTTGTAAATCTTATCACTGTTGTATTTTGTGGTTCCAGATATTCTTGGAAAACTTGGAACATGAAGACACTTTTGTATATCTATCTGCAATTCAGGGTAAGTCAGTCCTGGTTAAAGGACTTTGAGTCTGTGGACCAAAGAATGTATCATGTTCATATTTATTTGCACAAAATTTCTGAAATCCTAGGGCCATGAGACTACATTTTGTCTACTTCCTGCCTCCTAGCTAGGACATTGTAAGTCATAATAATAATGTTCCTGGAGGGTTTCCAAAGGGTCCCTATAGAGTTTCAGTGTCTCATAATGATGAGGAAGTTTTTATTATGTTTACTTATTCTATAGGTTAAATTGTATTTCTTCTAATTCAAGGAGGTAAAGAATGACTCACACATGAACTCTTATTACATTAACCTTTTATGTTAGTCAGCTACTCTCTCTTTTTTTGAGACAGAGTCTCATTGTCACCCAGGCTGGAATGCAGTGGTAATGAACTTGGCTCACCATAACCTCTGCCTCCTGAGTTCCAGTGACTCTCTTGCTTCAGCCTCCCAAGTAGCTAGGATTACAGGTGCCTCCCACCACACCCAGCTAATTTTTTATATTTTTGGTAGAGATAAGGTTTCACCATGTTGATCAGGCTGGTCTTGAACTCCTGACCTCCAGTGATCCACTCACCTTGGCCTTCCAAAGTGCTGGGATTACAGGCATGAGCCACCACACTTGGCCTCAACTACTGTCTATATGCACCTTTGCTCTCTTGTTAAGCTAAAAAAAAACCTCAGGTATTAAGTATTTTCTTATCAAAACATTTTTTGCAATAACTTTATTTCTCATTTTATGATTCCTTGTTGTTCTCCACATCCCGATTAACTCGTGGGCTCCAAATCTAGAGAGGATGTAGAGAATAAGGCACCCTTCCCAAAAGGGCCAGAAGCAGACATGGTGAGAGCAGAGTTAACTCAGTTTCCCTTGGCTCCATCAGCGGCGTATAGTCAGCAGACCACCTGGGTGGACCACCACCCTATTATGATGCTTTGGCAAATTACTTAGTCCCTGTGGGGTTCAATTTTTTGTTATCTGTGAAAAAAGGACTAAATGGGAATGTAAAATGGTACTGCCACTTTGGAAAACAGTCTGGCAGTTCTTCAAAAAGATAAACATAGAGTTACTACTTGGCCCAGCAATTCCACTCCTAGGAATAGACCTGATAAATGAAAACATATGTCTGCATAAAACGTTGTATGTGAATGTTCACAGCAGTATTTTTCACAATAGCTAAGAGGTGGAAATAGCTCAACCAACCATCAGTTCATGAATAGATAAACTATATGTGGTATATACAGGCAATGGAATATTATTGGCCGTAAAAATCATTGAAGGACTGATACATACTATAACATGGATGAACCTTTAAAACATGGTAAGTGGGGCCGGGCGCGGTGGCTCAAGCCTGTAATCCCAGCACTTTGGGAGGCCGAGGCGGGTGGATCACGAGGTCGAGAGATCGAGACCATCCTGGTCAACATGGTGAAACCCCGTCTCTACTAAAAATACAAAAAAATTAGCTGGGCATGGTGGCTCGTGCCTGTAATCCCAGCTACTCAGGAGGCTGAGGCAGGAGAATTGTCTGAACCCGGGAGGCGGAGGTTGCGGTGAGCCGAGATCGCGCCATTGCACTCCAGCCTGGGTAACAAGAGCGAAACTCCGTCTCAAAAAAAAAAAAAAAAAAAACATGGTAAGTGAAAGAAACTGATCACAAAATACTACATTTTTTTAAGACAGGGTTTTACCATGTTGGCCAGGCTGGTCTTGAACTCCTGACCTCAGGTGATCTGCCTGCCTCAGCCTCTTAAAGTGCTAAGATTACAGGCGTGAGCCACCACGCCTGGCCAATACTACATTTTATATGATTCCAAATATATGAAATGTCCAGAATACGCAAATTTTTAGAGACAAAGTAAATTAGTGCTTGCCTAGGGCTGGGGTAAAGGAGAAATAGTTGGGGGTGATAGGTAAAGGATACAAGATTTCTTTTTGGGGTGATGAAATGCTACAAGATTCATTGGAGTGACAGTTGCACAACTCTGAGTATGCTAGGAAACCATTGAGTTATCCACATTTTTTTTTTTTTGGTGGGGGGGATAGAATCTTGCTCTGTCATCAGGCTGGAGTGCAGAAGCGTGATCTTGGCTCACTGCAACCCTGGCCTCCCAGGTTCAGGCGATTCTCCTGTCTTAGCCTCCCAAGTAGCTAGGACTACAGGCGCATGTTCCACCACACCCAGTTAATTTTTGTATTTTTTTTTTCTTTTTTTTTTTGAGATGGAGTTTCGCTCTTGTTACCCAGGGTGGAGTGCAATGGCGCAATCTCGGCTCACCGCAACCTCCACCTCCTGGGTTCAAGCAATTCTCCTGCCTCAGCCTCCTGAGTAGCTGGGACTACAGGCATGCGCCACCATGCCCAGCTAATTTTTTGTATTTTTAGTAGAGATGGGGTTTCACCCTGTTGACCAGGATAGTCTCGATCTCTTGACCTCGTGATCCACTCGCCTCGGCCTCCCAAAGTGCTGGGATTACAGGCTTGAGCCACCGTGCCCGGCAATTTTTGTATTTTTAATAGAGACAGGGTTTCACCATGTTGGCCAGGATGGTTTCAATCTCTTGACCTCGTGATCCACCCACCTCAGCCTCCCAAAGTGCTAAGATTACAGGTGTGAGCCACCACACCCAGCTGCACTTTTTTTTTGTTTTTGAGACACAGTCTCACAATGTCACGCAGGCTGGAGTGCATGGTACAATCTCAGCCCACTGCAACTTCTGCCTCCTGGACTCGAGCGATTCTTGTGTCTCAGCCTCCTGAGTACAGGCATCAGCCACCATACCCAGCCGAGTTACTCACTTTAAATGGGTGAATTGTATGGTATGTGAGTTATATCTCGATAAAATTGTTAACAAAAAAATAAAATAAATTTTAATAAAAGAGGAGAGAGCTAAAATTGTCAGAGCCTAAGGAGATATGATGACTAAATGTAATGTGATAGATGGGATTCTGAAACAGAAAAAGGACATTAGGGCTGGGCACTGTGGCTCACGCTTTGTAATCCCAAGCACTTTGGGAGGCCGAAGCAAGAGGATAACTTGAGGTCAGGAGTTTGCAGCCACCCTAGCCAACATGGTAAAACCCCATCTCTATAAAAAAACACATACAAAAAAGTTAGACCGGTATGGTGGTGGGCGCCTGTAGTCTCAGCTACTTGGAGGAGGCTGAGACACCAGATTCATTTGAACCCAGGAGGCAGAGGTTGCAGTGACCTGAGATTGTGCCACTGCACTTCAGTCTGGGCACTGCACTTCAGATTGAGACTCCATCTCACAAACAAACAAACCAAAAGGACATTAGGGGAAAACTAAGGAAATTTGAATAAATTATAAACTTTGGTTGATAATAAAGTGTTACTATTCGTTCATTAATTGTGGCAAATATACCACACATATGTAACATATATAATAGTAAGATAACTATTCTGTAATAAAATGTTTATTTATAAAAGGGGATTAATACTAGGATTAAAGGAGTTAATTCCTTGCAATTGCTTAGCATGCAGTGTTTAATATGTGTTAACTATTAATACTTTTGTGTTGTTATCATCAGAATCATCACTATTATATCTACTGTTGGATGACTGGGTAATAATGTGGTGATCTCTGTAACTTGTCAGATCAGAAGCTTGAGTAGGCTGATTCTGTCAGTTATTGATATTTAACAAATTACCCTGTGGCTCACACCTGCAATTCCAACACTTTGGGAGGCTGGGGTGGGTGGATCACCTGAGGTCAGTAGTTTGAGACCAGCCTGACCAACATGGCGAAACCCATCCCTACTAAAAATACAAAAATTAGCCAGACACGGTGGGGTATACCTGTAATCCCAGCTACTTGGGAGGCTGAAGTAGGAGAATCACTTGAACCCAGGAGATGGGGGTTGCAGTGAGCTGAGATCACACCATTGCACTCCAGCCTGGGCAACAGAGCAAGACTCCATCTCAGAAAACAACAACAACAAACTACCCTGTCACTCAGTAACCTAAAACACCAATTATTTATCACTCACACATCTATAGACCCACTGTAGGTTCATCAGGGATCAGCTGGGTGACTGACCCCTCCCTGCAGGTCTACAGACCAGCTGTGGTATCTGTGCTTCATGTATTCGTGATCATCCCTGAACCATTGGCCTACCAATGGTTCTCTTGTTCGCCTCATGGTGACAACAGAAGTGTCAGAGAGAAACCATAAATTCCAAAGGCTCCTCAGCCCTGACTCAGAGCAGACATCCTGTCATTCTGTTGGCTAAAGCAAGTCATGTGGCCTAACCCAGAAGTCAAGGGATAGAGAAGTACATGCTGTCCCCCTTTAGTTGGATACACTGCCAAGTCACATAGCAAAGGGCATGGATGCAGTAATGCCATTCTTCACATAGATGTGTTCTGTTTACCTCCCAGAGGCAAGGTTATCAGTGAGCACAAAGGAAAGTGCAGGTTCTTACTGGCTACTTGTTTCAGGGTATAATGTGGATATGCGCTATACAGATTTAGTACTTGAAGTTTAAGAGAGCATGCAGAGGGGAAATCATATAGCAAAGAAGACCTGAGCTTTGGAATTTTGGAATTTATTTATTTTAGAGACAGGGTCTTGCTCTGTTGCTTAGGGTAGAGAACAGTGGTATAATCATGGTTTATTGTAGCCTCAACCTCCTGGGCTCAAACAATCCTACCACCTCTGCCTCCTGAGTAGGTGGGACTACAGATGCATGCCAACACATCAGGCTAATTTTTTTTTTTTTGAGACGGAGTTTCGCTCTTGTTACCCAGGCTGGAGTGCAATGGCGCGATCTCAGTTCACTGCAACCTCCGCCTCCTGGGTTCAGGCAATTCTCCTGCCTCAGCCTCCTGAGTAGCTGGGATTACAGGCACGCGCCACCATGCCCAGCTAATTTTTTGTATTTTTAGTAGAGACGGGGTTTCACCATGTTGACCAGGATGGTCTCAATCTCTTGACCCTGTGATCCACCCGCTTCAGCCTCCCAAAGTGCTGGGATTACAGGCTTGAGCCACCGCGCCTGGTGCTTTTTTTTTTTTTTTTTGAAACGGAGTTTCACTCTTCTTACCCAGGCTGGAGTGCAATGGCGCAATCCTGGCTCACCGCAACCTCCACCTCCTGGGTTCAGGCAATTCTCCTGCCTCAGCCTCCTGAGTAGCTGGGATTACAGGCACACTCCAACATGCCCAGCTAATTTTTTGTATTTTCAGTAGAGATGGGGTTTCACCATGTTGACCAGGATGGTCTCGATCTCTCGACCTCGTGATCCACCCACCTCGGCCTCCCAAAGTGCTGGGATTACAGGCGTGAGCCACGGCGCCCGGCCAATTTTTTTTTTTTTTAATTGTAGGGATGGGGCTCTCACTATGTTGCCCAGGCTCAAACTCCTAGACTCAAACAATCCTGTTACCTCAGCCTCCCAACATGCTGGGATTACAGGCAAGAACCATTGTGCCCAGCCGAATTATTTCTTTATTCAACAAACATATATTGTATATCTCCTATATACAAAACACTTTAGATTAACTGTGCATTGTAATTAGATTCAAAAGCAAAAAGAATTCTTCAAAGGAGACAAAATGACCACCCAAAGCGGTAAAGGACAACTAGGTGAGAACAAAAGTTTTGAGAGAAACTGAGGTTTCAAGAGAGAAAGTAATTACTTGCAGCTGAGAGGCCAAAGAGGGCAGGAATTGAGAGGTGTGGGGGTCCAGGAGGCCACATGACCATGGGTTGTGCTTGTGGAAGTCAGATAAATCAAATCAATGAAGCAAGAAACTAAAGTGCTTATAATTCGTAAGTCTCAGAACGCAAGTCATCCTGTACTTTCCCCAAGAAATTGTAATACTGTCAAGGAGATGTTTTTCATTGTGTCTTTTTTTAAAAAAAAAAGACTGGATTTTTGGGAATGGGTGGCATGTCAACCTAATGTGGTCACCCTGCCGTTTGGAATGAGTGTCTTAACATTAATCCTCTCAGCTCATTAGCCTCTAGGGTCTGCTATCAAAATCGCAACTGTTTGTGTTGTGTTTGTTTTTAGTAATTTTCATTGATGTGCAAATCAGTTAGTAGCTAATTTGGTGATGAAGAACATGACGGGTAGAGGTGTAATTTCTATTCTCAGCTTCCCAAGATGATGGACAAGTTTGAACTAATTGATGTTTTTGGTGTTTATAATATGCACTTAAAAGCCAAGGCCTTAGGTGAGTTTCCCATTAAGAAAGAAAAGAGCTGAATTTTCCCACCTGCATTGCCAATGTAGTTTGCCTGGGCCTAAAGCACTCCAGGAACAAAGCCATTCTGAGCTCCCAGTCAGACCAGACCACTTAAACTGCAGTACAGCGGGGAATGCCTAGTTGTGTTCTGAGTAGCATTCACTTGTGGGGATTGTGTATTTTTAAAATTTCCCTTTTCTGGGCTGCCTAAATGGCTCCATGTGGAAGCTATAGTATACTTTTTGCTTAATTTATTGATGTTTTATATTTCTTTCTTTCTTTCTTTTCTTTCTTTCTTTCTTTCTTCTTTCTCTTCTTTCTCTTCTCTTCTTTTCTCTTCTGTTCTCTTCTCTTCTCTTCTGTTCTGTTCTCTTCTCTTCTCTTCCTTTTCTTTTCTTTTTTTTTCTTTTTGAGACGGACTTTTACTCTTGTTGCCGAGGCTGGAGTGCAATGGCACGATCCTGGCTCACTGCAACCTCCACCTCCTGGGTCAAGTGATTCTTCTGCTTCATCCTCCTGAGTAGCTAGGATTACAGGCATGTGCCACCACACCCAGCTAATCTTTGTATTTTTAGTAGAGATGGGGTTTTACCATGTTGGCCAGGCTGGTCTTGAACTCCTGACTTCAGGTGATCTGCCCACATTGACCTCCCAAAGTGCTAGAATTGCAGGCATAAGCCACTGTGCCTGACCTGTATTTCTTTTATATAAAGTAAGTAATACTTTGCAGTCTAGGTGGAAAGCAGAAGAAAATATAGTACAGCAATTCATTCATTGATGCCACTTAGAAATTTCTGATGTCTATATTATCTATCATAGCAATCTGAGAACTAAATACCCTAGGAGTGGAATTAAATTTTATGAAAAACTGCATCTCTGTTTATTTTTACTGAAAAGTGCTAGCTTACTTAGTCTTTCTAGTACCTTCTCCCAGGTACTCAATAACAGCTTCTTCAGGCAGATAATTATGTATAAAGCCTCTGAGTTCCAGTTACCCTACAGAGTTTACAGATAGAGAATTGAATCTTACACAGATCAAGATAAATGTCTCCCCTTTTGTATTCCTTGTTTTTTTGTTTTTTGGTTTTTTTTTTTGAGATAAAGTTTCACTCCTGTTGACCAGGCTGGAGTGCAATAGTGCAATCTCAGCTCACTACAACCTCTGCCTTCCGGTTCAAGGGATTGTCCTGCCTCAGCCTCCCGAGCAGCTGGGATTACAGGTGCCCAGCACCACACCTAGCTAATTTTGTATTTTTAGTAGAGATGGGGTTTCTCCATGTTGGTCAGGTTGGTCTCGAACTCCTCACCTCAGGTGATCTGCCCACCTTGGCCTCTCAAAGTGCAGTGGCTTTAGCCACTGCACTGAGCATATATTCCTTTTTCACTGTTTTTTTTAATCATCATTATTATTACACAAGTAATTCATTCTCAATGTTTTTTTTTTAAATTTCAACAAGAGGGCCGGGCGTGGTGGCTCACGCCTGTAATCCCAGCACTTTGGGAGGCCGAGGTGGGTGGATCACGAGGTCAAGAGATCGAGACCATCTTGGTCAGCAAGGTGAAACCCCGTCTCTACTAAAAATACAAAAATTAGCTGGGCATGGTGGCGCACGCCTGTAGTCCCAGCTACTCGGGAGGCTGAGGCAGGAGAATTGTTTGAACCCAGGAGGCAGAGGTTGCGGTGAGCCAAGATTGCGCCATTGCACTCCAGCCTGGGTAACAACAGCGAAACACCGTCTCAAAAAAAAAATTTCAACAAGAATGAAGTACATAAGGTAAAAGGCAGAAGTCCTTCTCTTTTCCAAAATGGAAGTTAGAATATGTCCTTAAAGGCTGGGCTCAGTGGCTCATACCTGTAATCCCAGCACTTTGTGGGGCTGAGGTAGAAGGATTGCTTGAGCCCGAGAGTTCGAGACCAGCCTGGACAACATGGTGAGACCTTGTCTCCACACACACACAAAAATAAAAATTAGCTAGGTGTGCTGGTGAGCACCTCTAGTCCCAACTGTTTAGGAGCCTTAGGTGGGAGAATCACTTGAGCCCATGAGGTTGAGGCTGCAGTGAGTCATGATTGCACCACTGCACTCCATTCTAGGTGACAGAGTGAGTGACACCTTATCTCAAAAAGAAAAAAAAAAGGGTACATCCTTGAGATTCCCATAGTGTGCACTAGATGTTTGGCCATTTTTTTACATTTCAGTTTTGAAATAGACGTTCAATAATAAATATGATAAATAAGTGATATTCTTCCATAAGACATTATAGTCAGATTGTTTGTTTGTTTGTTTGTTTTGAGACAGAGTTTCTTTCTTGTTGCCCAGGCTGGAGTGCAGTGGTACAGTCTCGGCTCACTGCATCCTCTACCTCCCAGATTCAAGCAATTCTCCTGCCTCAGCCTCCCAAGTAACTGGGACTACAGGCACCCGCTTCTATGCCCAGCTTGTTTTTTTGCATTTTTAGTAGAGACAGGGTTTCACCATGTTGGCCAGGCTGGTCCCAAACTTCTGACCTCAGGTGATCCACCTGCCTTAGCCTCCTAAAGTGCTGGAATTACAGGCGTGAGCCACTGCACCCTGGCTATAGCCAGATTATTTCTATACTGTAGATCTGTTCATGTGTACTCTTAGTCACTTTCAATTATTTAAAGGATATTTTGAAAGCAACAGATGCATTTGGGGGATCCAAGTGTTCCCTCTCATTGTCAAAAGGATCTTTGGATAAAACTACAAGCCTTCTTTTAAAAGAAAAAGAAAAAAACCACCTGGGCTCTGGGCCAACCATGGCAGGTGAAAGCATGCCAGTGTGTAGAGTGAAGAGATCTAGCCATCTTGACATGCCCAAACAAATCACACTAGCTCTTCCACCCTCTTCCTTTCAGAGAAGAGTTTTCATTTCTGGCAAAAGAGCTGAGTGGAGGGAAGGCAAAAGCCCGGAAGGGGGAAGGTAGATACAAGATGAAATTGTTTTCACAGAGTTTCAAACTAAGCAGGATTACAAGTCTTAACTTGTCGGGAATTGAATCTCTATCTCATTCTCAGATTTCTACCTCAAATAAAATAAGTTGAGAAACCATTAACTGAAAATAATGCTATCCCTTGAAGGATCATCTAATTGGACCTGGCATGGAAATTTGGCATACAGTCTTGTGAAGTTTATCATCTCCATTTATGTCCTGGAAAAAAGAAGATTTTTACATCGTGACCTGGTTTCTGTACCACTTAATTAACAAATAAGCATTTACAGAATGTCTCTCATATATGCTATCTCAGTAAATTCTAGAAGTAGTTTTGGGAAATAGACATTATCTCCATTTTTAAAACTTCTTATTTGATATCTAATTTCCATACCTAAAATTCACCCAATTAAAACATGCAAGTCAATGGCTTTTAGTGTATTTAAAGAGTTGTGCAACCATCACCACTATCTAATTTTAGAACATTTTAATCATTTCATATCCATCAAAAGTCACTTCCCCTTGCTCATTCCCCCAACCTCTGGCAACCACTGATCTATTTTTTAATCTCAATGGATTTGCCTATGCCGGACATTTCATATAAATAGAATTATACAATATGCGGTCTTTTTTGTCTGGCTCCTTTCAATTTAGCATAATGTTTATGAGGTTTCCTTTTTATGAATTCATTCATTTTTATGACTGAATAATATTCCATAGTATTGCTTAGCCATGTTTTATTTATCCAGCTTGTTAATTGGTGGAAAATTGAGTTGTTTCCACTTTTTGGCTATTATGAATAGTGTTGCTATACATATTTGTGTACAAGTTTTTGTGTGAACATGTTTTCATTTCCCCTGGGGGTGTGTGTGTGTATGTGTGTGTGTGTATACACATATACGTACAAACATATATACACATATATACACACACATATATACACATATATGTACATATATGTGTATATATGTGTGTGTATATATATATGTATATATATGTGTGTGTATACACACACGCACACACCTAGGAGTAGAATTGCTGGGACATATACTAAGTCTATGTTTAGCCTTTTGAGGAGCTGCCGGACTATTTTCCAAAGCAGATATACCGTTTTACATCCTTACTAGCAATGTATGAGTGTTCCAGTTTTTACACGGCTTTGCCAATACTTGCTATTGTCTTCTTATCATAGCTATCAAAGTAAAGTAAAATATAGAGATGGATCTCTAAATTTAAAACATCTTATTTGAGAAGAAAGAATTGTAATTTGGGGCATACAGGTAGACCCAGTGGACTTCCATATGTCTGAAGAACAATGAGAAAAAAAAAAAAAAGGCCAGGCACAATGGCTCACGCCTGTAATCCAAGTACTTTGGAGGCCCAGGCGGGCGGATCACCTGAGGTCAGGAGTTCAAGACCAGCCTGACAAACACGGTGAAACCCCATCTTAAAAAAAAGAACAATGAGAAGGTTGGAGGTTTTGTAAAAAGGAGAAATGTTACATACTGTTCTGGAGAAAGATCATTGACACTAGTAAAGTTTTGGAGATCTGGCAGGCTCTGATTAATCAGTGACAGCAGTGGGTAAAATGAGTCTTAGAGTCACAGCAGGTTTGTTTCAGTAGCTATTAGATGAAACTGGCTTTAGGCTACAACAGGCAGTTTCAAAAAGTAGGCTTGTAGGGAATTATGTTTTTGGAGCAATGTTATGTGCCCTGTGTTTTTTTCCCTGACCTCTCAACTCCATTTTAGTTGAATACGACAGGCATGACCCAATTCATATGATCCACCTTCCATTTTCTGCTTTCGATTGAGATATTTTTTTGAAAGCATTGCCGATTAACTACTTATAAGGTAGCTAAATTGTCCCTTGGAGCTAGGATGGACCTGTTCTGCTTGTCTCTGTCCCACATCAGCGAGGAAGTATGGGGGCTTATGTCAGGGACCTGGGCCACATTTGAGTAACAGAGTCCAGAAGGAAAATTGTTCTTAGGGTATGTTGGTCTACAGTCATTTATTGAATTCCATCTTAACAGTTCTATAAGCATTAGCAATCATCTCAAAGGATTGGGTTAACATTATTTTGTTAGGGGAGCTGGCACTATAAGGATTAGACAAGCAATAAGAATAAAACTGGCCCGTCACAGTGGCTCACACCTGTAATCCCAACACTTTGGGAGCCTGAGGCAGGAGGATCTCTTGAGCCCAAGAGGTCAAGGCTGCAGTGAGTTATGATCACACCACCGTGCTCCAGCCCTGTCTGGAGTGGCAGAGTGAGACCCTGTCTTAAAAAAGAAACAAACAGCCGGGCGCGGTGGCTCAAGCCTGTAATCCCAGCACTTTGGGAGGCCGAGGCGGGTGGATCACGAGGTCGAGAGATCAAGACCATCCTGGTCAACATGGTGAAACCCCGTCTCTACTAAAAGTGCAAAAAATTAGCTGGGCATGGTGGCACGTGCCTGTAATCCCAGCTACTCAGGAGGCTGAGGCAGGAGAATTGCCTGAGCCCAGGAGGCGGAGGTTGCGGTGAGCCGAGATCTCGCCTTTGCACTCCAGCCTGGGTAACAAGGGTGAAACTCCGTCTCAAAAAAAAAAAAAAGTTATTAAAAATAATTAACAACAATATAATAAATTTAGTTTGTAAAATGGTTTTGAACTAACAGCCCAAGACTAAGGTCAACAAACTAAACAAATTAAAAGACCATAGTGGAAACTGGGTGAGACTTGTAGTTGTCATTAAGTAGTATTTTATGACTCGCTTGAATTAAACAGAGAATTGCCAACTTCAGAAAAGGGGACCACCAGTACAGTTTGAACAGTAGGTTGTGTTAGGGATATTGCCTAAGTTGTCTGCTAGTGGACTACAAGGATTTTTCTTTCTTTCTTTCTTTCTTTCATTTATTTATTTATTGCCATAAAGCAGGGATATTTTATTCTAGGAAATGGAAAACAAACAAACAAAAACAGTAACACATCTTTCTATATACCATTCTAATTTAACTGACATTAATTCAGAAAAGCCAGAGCAGATATACATGTGCATATGTATAAATATGTATATGTATATACACACACACATATTTTCAGATTTTAATCTCATTGGTATTCATATCTTGACTACATGATTTTTAAAATAATTATTTGCAGCTTCACACATCTCGTAGTTGTCTATGCAGTCTCTCTTTGCTGTCTGCTTCAGTTTCTAGTGCTGTACATATCTACATCTTCTGGTGGGACTGCTTGTCATTCATGAGCTTGGGGTCAGGCATAAACTGTGTAGCACCTGAGCTGGATTCTGATTTGATCTGACTATAAGGATATTTTTAAAAATATACTTCCTTCCCTCCCTCCTTTTCTCTCTCCCTCTCTCTCTTTTTCTTCCTTTCTTTTTCTTTCTCTCTCCTTCCTTCCTCCCTCCTTTTTTTCTTTTCTTTTCTTTTTTCTTTCTTCTTTTGACAGGGTCTCACTCTGTCGCCAAGACTGGTTTCAAATTCCTGGGCTCAAGCTACCCTCCACCTCAGCCTCCCAAAGTGTTGGGATTATAGGCATGAGCCACCATGCCTAGTCCTAAAAGTGTTTTTTAGGTCAGGTTATTGATGGTGAAATTTTAATTATAGCATCTTATCAAATGAAAAGAGGAGTATTAAGGGGAGTAAGAGTCTCATGATGATATGGAGTCTTGTTTTGACATCTTAGGAAAAGCTGTTTGCAGCATGGAAAGGAAAACTTCTCATCCTGGTTTGTAGTTTGAATGTCAATGGTTAGGGCATTGGACAGTTTGGTGAACTTCATATGTGACCTATACATTCGACCATCAGGTATAAAACTTGTCTATAAAAATTTCTCTAGTTTTAGCTTATAGAGCTTTGGGAACAGAGCAATACCCATTTTAGTAATTTTACGGAAGAAACTTGGATTGTAGGTACTTAGGAGAATTTAGGACCTAGACTACTCAAAAATAGATAACAATAACTGGAAAACAATGTACAGAGTTATATTCAAATTACAGGTGTATTATAGCTTTCTTTTAGGAACATAATTTATTTTTACATTGAAAAATAAAATATTTCCCATTGAAACATGGGAATCTCACATTTAAATGATCTTGAGACTAGGAAGCCAAACCAAGGCAGACTTTACATTTATTTATAGTCTTAAAGTTTCTGGGCCTGCCAGAAAGTAACAGTTTTATTTACTTACTATAAGGCTGGGAACCCTTGAAGTCAGGCATTTTATGTATATTTTTAAATATGACATTTTAGTCAAAGCCTTGGTAATAAACCATCGTTTAAGAGCAGAATTTTATTGGATTTATGTAAATAACCATATTGTCCTGAGAATATTTAGAAATAGTTTTTGAATTTTGGAGGGATTAAGTAAAGAAAAGAAAAACATGTTTTTATCGTTGTTTACAAAAGTACGCTTTATCAAATTGTTGGAAATTATACATAGCTTAAGATAAATTTTTTTAAATGGGGGAAACAAAATATTTGCCTAAAGTAACAATGTTTTAAATAAAAGTCATAAAACATTAGTTACTTAATCTCATAATTAACTTTCGTTTGATCTTTATTAGTAGTTTTATGAATCTGTTTTTTTTAAATTAGAGTTTTGGAAATTTTTATTGAGTCTGTTGATTTTAAAGTTATCAAAGCCGGGCATGGTGGCTCATACCTATAATGCCAGCACTTTGGGAGGCTGAGTTGGGTAGATCACTTGAGGTCAGGAGTTTGAGACCAGCCTGGCTAATATGGTAAAATCCCGTCTCTACTACAGAATACAAAAATTAGCCAGACATGGTGGTGCGTTCTTGTAGTTCCAACTACTCGGGAGGCTGGAGTGCGAGAATCGCTTGAACCTGGGAGGTGGAAGCTCCGGTGATCCAAGATAGCGTCACTGCAATCCAGCCTGAGTGACAGAGCAAGACTCTGTCTCTGAGGAAAAACAAAAGACAACTTAGGTTTGATTTTTGGGGAAGTTTCTCAAAGATGTTAAAAGGCTGAAAACATTTGATGAAAACAGAATTACAGCTGGGCATGTGGCATGTGCCTGTGGTTCCAGCCACTTGAGAGGTTGAAGTGGGAGGATTTCTTGAGCCCAGAAGTTTGAGGCCAGCCTGGGCAACACAGGAAGACTGTCGTCTCTCAGAAAGAAAGGAAAAAAAAAACAAAAACAGAATTACAGGTTACTATAAAATAGTAGCCATTTATTTAACCAGCGTGATAATCAAAAGACTTTAAAAGTAATGTAGAGCCAGGTGTGGTGGCTCACACCTGTAATCCCAGCACTTTGGCAGGCCGAGTCAGGTGGATCACCTGAGGTCAGGAGTTCAAGACCAGCCTGGCCAACGTGGTGAAACCTGTGTCTAAAAATACAAAAATTAGTCAGGTATGGTGGCACGTACCTGTAATCCCAGGTACTTGGGAGGCAGAGGCAGGAGAATTGCTTGAACTGGGAGGAAGAGGTTGCAGTGAGCCGAGATTGCGCCACTGCACTCCAGCCTGGGCGACAAGAGTGAAACTCCATCTCAAAAAAAAAAAAATTACATGGATGTTAAAACCTTAACTCTTTTAGGGCAGGCGTGGTGGCTCATGCCTATAATTCCAGCACTTTGGGAGGCTGAGTCAGGCAGACCACCTGAGGTCGGGAGTTTGAGACCACCCTGACCAATATGGAGAAACCCTGTCTCTACTAAAAATATAGAAAGTAGCCAGGCATGTTGGCACATCCCTGTACTCTCATCTACTCAGGAGGCTGAGGCAGGAAAATCGCTTGAACCTGGGAAGTGGAGGCTGTGGTGAGCCAAGATCACGCCATTGCACTCCAGCTTGAGTGCAACAAGAGCAAAACTCCATCTCAAAAAACAAACAAACAAACAACAAAAAACAACTGTTTTAAAGCTCAGTTTTTTAAAAAGTCATCAAAAATGTAATAAAGGCAATGCAGAAAATTATCTTGGTAAAATGTAAAATCATTTAGATAACCTGGAGGTCAAAACTGATGAAAAAATTGTTTGAATTTAATCTGACACAGGAAGAATGGGCCTAAGGCTATAAGAATAACAGTGTAGATACATCAAGAAAAGTGAGGAGTACAGAATCAAATTATCTTGGAGGAAAACACTGCTTTTTTAGGCCATGTTTAAGATAAACATTTTAGTGTCAGGCCATAACAGCAGAGTTAGAACTGGAGAAAAAGTTCAGGAACTGATGACAAAGTTGAAGGAGAGAGTTATCTCAAGCTTTTTTAAGGGGAGAAAATGCTAAATGCACTGATATACTACCTGCAAATCACCTGTAGCTAGATAGTGTAAAAGTTGAGCCTCTGAAATATGAATCTGAGAAATTTTATTTTATTTCATTTATTTTTTATTGATTTTTTTTTTTTTTTTTTTTCTTGAGACGGAGTTTCGCCCTTGTTACCCAGGCTGGAGTGCAATGGCGCGATCTCGGCTCACCGCAACCTCCGCCTCCTGGGTTCAGGCAATTCTCCTGCCTCAGCCTCCTGAGTAGCTGGGATTACAGGCACGCGCCACCATGCCCAGCTAATTTTTTGTATTTTTAGTAGAAACGGGGTTTCACCATGTTGACCAGGATGGTCTCGATCTCTCGACCTCGTGATCCACCCGCCTCGGCCTCCCAAAGTGCTGGGATTACAGGCTTGAGCCACCGCGCCCGGCTGTTATTTTGTTTTTGAGACAGGGTCTGACTCTGTCACCCAAGCTGGAGTACAGTGGCACAATGTCAGCTCACAGGAACCTCCACCTCCTGAAGTTCAAGAAGTCCTCCCACCTTAGCCTCCCGAGTAGCTGGGACTACTGTGAATATATGCCACCATGCCCAGCTAATTTTTTTATTTTTTTGTAGAGACAGGGTTTTGCCATGTTGTCCAGATGGTTCTCAAGCTCCAGAGCTCAGGCAGTCTGCCTGTTTGGTCTCCCAAAGTGCTGGGATTATAGGTGTGAGCCACTATGCCTGGCTGTATTTGTATTTATATTCCTAGTTTTATTTTTTATATCTTTTTTGTTGTTGTTCTTTATTTTATTATTATTTTTTTAATTTTTGAGACAGAGTCTCACTTTGTCACCTAGGCTGCAGTGGAGTGGCATGATCAAAGCTCACTGCAGCCTGAATCTGAGAAATTTTAAAAGGAAAATTTTACCTTAAGAAATGAAATTACTACTATAAATTAAGAGGACAGCATTTTAAACCTGAATCTAAGGAAACTAAATAGGTCTCAGGCACGGTGGCTAATACCTGTAATCCCAACACTTTGGGAGGCCAAGGCGACTGGATCACTTGAGGTCAGGAGTTCGAGAACAGCCTGGCCAACATGGTGAAACCTTGTCTCTACTAAAAATACAAAAATTATCTGAGCATGGTAGCACACGCCTGTAATCCTAGCTACTCGGGAGGCTGAGACAGGAGAATCACTTGAACCTGGGAGGTGGAAGTTGCAGTGAGCCGAGATTGTGCCATTGCACTCCAGCCTGGGCAACAAGAGGAAAACCCTGTCTCAGAAAAAAAAAAAAAAAAAATAGATCTCAGGAAGTAATAGCAGAAACAGAAACTATCTGTAGTTCAGAAGATAGCTGTTAAAGAAATAGACTTTAGAATTAAAAATTAAAATAGGATTTTATTAAGAGCAGATTAATATTTTAAGAAAACTTTATTTTTTGTTGACAGCAAGAGAAAAAAAAAAGAAAACTTTAATTTTTTAAGTGTAGAGGACTAGACTCTGGCCTTGTATCAGTGTACCCCTAACACTAATTTTTAGTTTTTAGAAAAACATAAACAATTTTTTAAAATCTCAGCTAACCCAATTATACATAAAACTTTTTTTTTTTTTTTTTTTGAGATGGAGTTTTGCTCTTGTTGCCCAGGCTGCACTGCAGTGGCACAATCTCAGCTCACTGCAACCTCCACCTCCCAGGTTCAAGCTGTTCTCCTGCCTCAGCCTCCTGAGTAGCTGAGATTACAGGCACCTGCCACCACACCTGGCTAATTTTTGTATTTTTAGGAGAGACAGGGTTTTATCATGTTGGCCAGGCTTGTCTCGAACTCCTGACCTCAGGTGATCCACCCACCTTGGCCTCTCAAAGTGCTGGGATTACAGGCATCACTGTGCCTGGTAAGATATATTTTTTATAAATTTTTTTTTACTTTAGACTTTTTATTATTTTTTAAAACCCCTAGTCTGACTATTACATGTGTGTGTTTGTGTGTGTGTGTGTGTGTGTGTGTGTGTGTGTAAACTTTTTTTTTTAGAGATGGGGTCTCCCTGTGTTGCCCGGGCTAGTCCCAAAAACCTGGCCTCAAGCAGTCTTCCTGCCTCTACCTCCCAAAGCACTGATATTACAAGCATGCACCAAGATACCCAGCCTAAGTCTTATAATTTTTAAACTAATAGCATCTTAATATTAGCTATTTACCTAAGTAAAAACCTAAAAGTTAAATACATGGGTTTCTTGTTGATAACTCAGAAGACATTGCTGTTTTTACTAAATTAGTCTTGTTAAATTAATCTTATTTATCAAATAAATAAAATTGTATAAGTAAAGATCATTTTGTCTTAGGCTGGGTTTATAACTTTGACTTTAAAACAAGTAGCAATGGCAGATATAAAACTGACCAGTAAAACTAGGTGAAAATATATGTTGACAATTTCAAAGACCTCTTTTATTTTGTTAACAATTTAAAAAACAATTTATTTAGGTCATGTGAACTAAAAGAATATTTGGGTTAATTATGACATTTTTTATGTGTGCCCATTTATCTAAATAAAATTTTTTAAGGGATGGGCGTGGTGGCTCACGCTTATAATCCCAGTACTTTGGGAGGCTGAAGCAGGAGGATGGCTTGAGCCCAGGAGTTTGAGATCAGCCTGGGCAACAGACCCCATCACTACAAAAAATTTTTTAAAATATTGGGTGTTGTGGCATACCCCTGTAGACCCACCTACTCAGTAGGTTAAGGCAAGAGAATTGCTTGAGCCTCGGAGGTCGAGGCAGCAGTGAGCAATGTTTGCACCACTGCATTTTAACCTAAGTGACAGAGTGAGAACCTGTCAACAACAACAACAAAAACATTTTAAGGGATTTTTGTGCAATTATGCCAGATTTTATTATGTAGACATAACAGATAACAATATATGTATGTATGTGTAAACATATTTAACATACATTTATATAAATAAAGGTCTTATAGCTTTTATTTTAGAATTTTAGTCATGAGATAGCTAAACATATAAACTTACCAGTTTATAAAAAGCATTTGGATCTAAATTATTTATTTTGCAAATTGGGATAAGGTTAAACTTTAGTATTTTGTTTTAATAGACTTTTTCTTTTTTTGATGCAGTCTCATTCTGTCCCCGAGGCTGGAGTGCAGTGGTGTAATCACAACTCACTGCAACCTCTGCCTCCCAGGTGCAAGCGATTCTCCCACCTCAGCCTCCTGAGTAGCTGGGACTACTGGAGTGTGCCACCACATCCTGCTAATATTTCATAGTTTTTGTAGAGACAGGGTTTCACCATGTTGCCCAAGCTGGTCTTGAACTCCTGGGCTCAAGCAATCTGCCCACACTGACCTCCCAAAATGTTGGGATTACAGGTGTGAGCCACCACACCTGGCCATTAATAGGCAATTTTTTTTTTTTTTTTTTTGAGATGGAGTCTCACTCTGTCTCCTAGGCTGGAGTGCAGTGGCATGATCTAGGGCTCACTGCAATCTCCACCTCCCAGGTTCAAGTGATTCTCGTGCCTCAGCCTCTGGAGTAGTTGGGATTACAGGCGCATGCCACCATGCCCAGCTAATTTTTTGTATTTTTAGTAGAGATGGGGTTTCACCGTGTTAACCAGGATGGTCTCGATCTCCTGATCTTGTGATCCGTCTGCCTCAGCCTCCCAAAGTGCTGGGATTCAGGCGTGAGCCACCACACCTGGCCAATGGGCAATTTTTTAAAGGCTGTGAACCAAATTTTGGGTGAAGCAGTTTGAGTTAGTTATCAATATATTGGATTGGACAAAGAATAGTTAACTGTGAAACTTCAAGTGAGGAGGCCCAAAAGATAAGAGGTGTTTTTTTGTCTGTTTGTTTTAACAATGTCTATATTTCCTTGGTCTCAATTTTTTGCCCTTGAAGGTAAGAATCTCCTCATTCCTGTTAGTATGGTAAGGGGGTCTTTTATATGAGAATTTTATTTTTGCTTTTAAGATGCAGCATGAAGGTCAAAATAATATTTTTAAAAAATATCTGCTAGTGGTTATATGTTTTTTACTTCTACAGTTGGTATGCTATGCCAGCATAGCTGAAGAGTTTTGGAAAAAGAGTTAGCTTAGAGCAAGAGAGAAAGAAGGAATTCTAAGAAGGGGAGGGGGCAGCTCCAAAGAGGAGAGTCTCAGCCAACTTTGGGACAGTATTTTATAGCTAGTCAGTCTTTGAGTCTGGGTTGGGTTTTGTTTTTTTAGCCTCAAGATACCCCTTGAGATACGAGTCTTATTTGGAATGTATGATTTTATTGCCATGGTCTTTTAGTTTAGTTTTAAGAACAACAGACTGCATGATCCCTATAATGTTTGAACATGTTACCAGCTGGAATCCCAAAATATATCTTGGCATGTCTTTGAACTTTGAGAGCCCATTTGTAATTAAACTTATCTAGGTGACTCGGTTTAATGTTGAATATACAAAAGCCAATTAAATGCAAGTGTTGAATATGCAAAAGCCAAATAAACACAAGTGCCGATGGAAAATAAAGTATGTACTTACCAATAAGGATGATAAGCTGCCTTTCCCAACTGCAGGGGAAAGGAAAAATCCTTTCACCCAGGCCTCAACCTGGAGGAAAAATATCTCTTTACTCAGACCTCACAGCTGAAGTCTGCCAGGAGGAAAATAATCCTCCCCAACAGGAGATCTCCCAACCAGAGGGAGACCTCCCCAGACAAGAGGAGGAAAGACCCTTCTGTAATTTGGGTAAAGTTCTGTTTTATTTGGGATTTTGTAACCCAAATAAAACAGAACTTTACCCAAATTACAGAAGGGATTTTATTTGGGATTTTGTAACCCAAATAAAACAAACCTTTACCCAAATCAAGAAGGCCATCCAAGAGACTCACCAGGGGAAATCTAGGTGACTCATGGAAGAGTGGGTGCTCAAAGGACCCCAATGTGAGTACCTTATGTCATAGTTCCAAGGGCCAGTGATTTTTCCTAAGGTGAGTCAGCTTTGGAATCCCACTTCTGACACCAAGTATGTCAAAATAAAATAAAATATGAGGACAAATCTCTAAATTTAAAACTTTTTTGCAGAAGCAGGCATTGCAATTCAGGGCATACATAGACTTGGTGGTCTTCCATATGTCTGAAGAAGAAAGAGAAGTTTGGAGATTTGGCTGGGCACAGTGGCTCACACCTATAATCCCAGCACTTTGGGAGGCCAAGGCAGCAGATCACTTGAGGTCAGGAGTTTGAGACCAGCCTAGCCAACATAGTGAAACCCCATCTCTACTAAAAATACAAAAATTAGCCAAGTGTAATGGCATACACCTGTAATCCTAGCTACTCTGGAGGCAAGAGAATCGCTTGACCCTGGGAGGTGGAGGTTGCAGTAAGCTGAGATCAGGCCATTACACTCCAGCCTGGGCAACAGGGCAAGACTGTCTTTAAAAAAAAAAAAAGAAGAAGAAGAGGAGGGAGAGTTTGGAGGTTTTATAAAAAGGAGAAGTGTTAAGTATTGTTCTGGAAAGAAAGTTCATTGGCCCTGGTAAAGTTTTGAACAGCTGGCAAGCTCTGACAAGTGACAGTGGTGGGTAAAACTGGTCTTAGAGTTGCAGCAAGTTTGTTTCAGTAGCTGTTAGATAAAATTGGTTTTAGGTTAGTTTTTAAAATTTCTTTTTTCTTTTTATTTTTTTTATTTCTTGGTTTTAGGTTACAACAGGCAGTTTAAGCAGCCAGGCTTGTAGGGAATTGTACCTTTGAAGCAATATTATATGCACTGCATGCTTTGTTTCTCTGGCCTCTCAACTCTGTCTTAGTTGCGTATAACAAGAATGACCAAATAGGTGTGATCAGCTTTCATACAGCCATCCTAATGGGTGTGAAGTGCTATCTCATTGTGATTTTGATTTGCACTTCTTTCACTACCAGTGATGTTGAGGATCTTTTTATGAGTTCATTGTCCATTGTAAATCTTCGTTAGAGAAGTGTCTATTCAGATTCTTTTTCTTTGCCCTTTTTTTTTGAGATGGAGTCTCGCTCTGTTTCCCAGGCTGGAGTGCAGCGGCATGATCTCAGCTCACTACTACCTCCACCTCCTGGGTTCAAGCAATTCTCCTGCTTCAGCCTCCTGAGTAGCTGGGATTACAGGCACCCGCCACCATGCCTGGTTAATTTTTTGTATTTTTAGTAGAGACAAGAGTTTTGCCATGTTGGCCAGGCTGCTCTCGAACTCCTGACCACAGATGATCTGACCGCCTTGGCCTCTCAAAGTGCTAGGATTATAGGCACAAGCCACCGCGCCTGGCCTCTTTTCCCTTTTTAGGTTGTTTCTTTTTTTCTTTTATTATTGAGTTATAACAGTTTGTTATGTATTCTGGAGAAAAGTCCTTTATCAGATGCATGATTTGCAGATATTTTCTGCCATCGTGTGGATTGTCTTTTCTCTTACATAAGGTGTCATTTGAAACACAAAAGTTTTTACTGTTGATGAAGTCTAATTTCTCTTTCTTCTTCTTTTTTTTTCTTTTAAGGTATATTCTCACTCTCACCCAAGTTAGCATGTAGTGGTACAATTTTGGCTCACTGTAGCTTTGGCCTCCCCAGGCTCACTACAGCCTTGACCTCCCATCTCAGCCTCCCAAGTAGCAAGTAGCTAGGACTACAGGTACACACCACCATGGCCAGCTAATTTTTCGTATTTCTTTTAGAGACAGGATTTTGTCATGCTGTCCAGGTTGGTCTCGAACTCCTGGGCTCAAGTAATCTGCCTGCATCAGCCTCCCAAAGTGCTAGGATTACAGGTGTGAGCCACTGCACCCAGCCTTATTTCTCTTTTATTGCTTGTACTTTTGATGTCATTTCTAACAAATCATTGCCTAGCCCAAGATAATGAAGATTTGTTTCTGTGCTACTTCCAAGAGTTGTATAGATTTTACTCTCACATTTAGGTCTATAATAAATTTTTAATTTGTGGATGTGCTGTGAGATATCCCCATTTTATAGGTGAAAATTCTGAGGCCTAGACAAATTAAGTTTCAAGATTACCCAGCAAATAATTTGAAACATGTTCTTGGCCTGTTAATCTTATTTCCCCCCAAATATACTAGGTTACTTCTCTAGAACTTCCTGTTTTTTTTCTCTAGAACTTTCAAATGATTATAGAAATTGGTCATGTTGTTGTGTGTTTAAAATTTTAAAAGATGTATTATGATTATCAATAATATTTCTTAAAATTAAGTCATGCTTAATTATCTAGAAAGCTTTGATTCTGTCAACAGCCTGAAATATAATAAGAATAGATACTATAACCCATCTTTTTTTTTTTTTAAACAGAGTCTCACTCTGTCACTCAAGGTGGAGGGCAGTGGTGCAATCTCAGCTCACTGAAAGCTCCACCTCCCAGGTTCAAGCAGTTCTCCTGCTTCAACCTCTCAAGTAGCTAGGACTCCAGGGACAAGCTAACATACCCGACTAATTTTTGTGTTTTTAGTAGAGATGGAGTTTCACCATGTTGGCCAGGCTGGTCTCGAACTCCTGACCTCGAGTGATCTGCCCACCCTGGCCTCCCAAAGTGCTGGGATTACAGGTATAAGCCATTGTGTCTGGCCTGCACCCCATCTTTTATAACAGAAGAATTGACTTGCCTACGGTCACAAAAGTTGAGAGCGTGGTGGAGTTGGGACCAAGCCATTTTAAAGGGATTCCCAGACTCTTGTACCTTATCTTACTACAGTCCAGGTTTTGTGTGTGTATATATATATATATACACATATATATATGCCTCCCTTCCTTCTCCTTACACTAGCTTATGTTTTGGAATATCTGTCCAGTGGTTCCCTCTATCAGTCAAAGATTGATACATTCAAATTTGTATCAGAATATTTAATAGTTTAGTACTGACATGTAAGTAAAAGATGAACTATCTGCTTTACTCTTAGCTATTTTCACTTTCTAAGATCGCCTTGGATGTAAAGAGAAATGACAGTAAGTAATTATTGTCATTTATTATGACAGAAGTTAGCATTTATTGAGTGTCTATGTGCTAGTCACAGCAACCCTGCAAGTTAGGAGTTATTCTCCCAATTTTACAGATGAGAAAACTGAGCCTTAAGAATGTTAAGTAACTGGCCCAAAGTGACTCAGATACGTCATGACAACATCAGGATTTGGATTTGTGTCTCTGGCTCTGAAGTCTACATTTTTGCCACATGGAAAAATAATCAATCATAGTACCTTCATTCTTTCTGTTTCCAAGATGTAAGGGCTAAGTTTCCTAGTGGTCTTAAGTATAGGAGAACCAGGCCTACCTATGGAAAATTGTTTCACTGTGTATCAACCCTGTTTATAACTTAATAATATGCTGACCTCATGCTTGATTTTTGTTTTGTTTCTGCTTATTTGGCAATGTGTCAAGTATTAATTTTTAAGCAATCTCTGTGTGTATCTTTGAAACTCATCTTCCACATGGACTATTAGTATGTGTTATCTCACATACCACCCACCCTTCTTCCTGCTGTTGGTCATTAGTGTTTCACCAGGCTTCCGAAATCAATCCTGGGTGGCCAGGTACAGTGGCTCATGCCTGTAATCCCAGCACTTTGGGAGGTCCAGGTGGGTGGGTCACCTGAGGTCAGGAGTTCGAGACCAGCCTGACCAACATGGAGAAACCCCATCTCTACCAAAAATACAAAATTAGCCGGGTGTGGTGACACATGCCTGTAATCCCAGCTACTCAGGAGGCTGAGGCAGGAGAATCACTTGAACCCGGGAAGTGGATGTTGCAGTGAGCCAGGATTGCACCATTGTACTCTAGCCTGGGAGACAAGAGCAAAACTCTACCTCAAAAGAAAAAAAAAAAACCTTACTTTAAAATAATACAAATTATGAGGATGTGGATAAATCAGAACCCTCTTACATTGCCAGTGGAAATGTAAAATGGTACAGTTGCTTTGAAAAATAGTCTGGCCATTTTTAAAAGGTTAAACATGGTTATCATGTGACCTGTCAGTTCCACTCCTAGGTACATACCCATGAGAAATGAAAACATATGTTCACACAAAAGTTTATATTTTTATATACATCAGCATTAGTAATAGCTGAAAAATTGAAACAACATAAATATTAATATCTATCACCTGATGAATGGATTCATAACATCTGATATATGTACACAGTGGAATATTACTTGGCAATAAAAAGGAATGAAGCATTAATTCAAACTGGAACATGGATGAACTTAAAAATATGGTAAGGAAAAGAAGCCAGACACAAAAGGCCATGTACTGTATGGTTCCTATGTGTATGAAATATCCAAAACAGGCAAATGTATAGATTCAGAAAGTAGAGTAATAGTTGTTAGAGCATGTGGGTTTGGAAGAATAAAGAGTGATGATAATGGATATGAAGTTTCTTTGTGAGGAGATGAAAACGTTTTGGAATTAGATAGTGGTGATTATTGCACAACCTGGTAAATATACTAAAACTAACTAATTTAAAAAAATTAAAAGGCCGGGCGCGGTGGCTCAAGCCTGTAATCCCAGCACTTTGGGAGGCCGAGGCGGGTGGATCACAAGGTCGAGAGATCAAGACCATCCTGGTCAACATGGTGAAACCCCGTCTCTACTAAAAATGCAAAAAACTAGCTGGGCGTGGTGGCGTGTGCCTGTAATCCCAGCTACTCAGGAGGCTGAGGCAGGAGAATTGACTGAACCCAGGAGGCGGAGGTTGCGGTGAGCCGAGATCGCGCCATTGCACTCCAGCCTGGGTAACAAGAGTGAAACTCCGTCTCAAAAAAAAAAAAAAAAAAAAAAAAAAAAAAAAAAAAAATTAAAGGCCAGGCACAGTGGCTCACACCTGTAATTCCAGCACTTTGGGAGGCCAAGGCAGGCAGATTATCTCCTGAGGTCAGTAGTTCGAGACCAGCCTGGTCCAACATGGTGAAACCCCCGTCTCTACTAAAAATACAAAAATCAGCTGGGCATGTAGTGGGTGCCTGTAATCTCGGCTACTCGGGAAGCTGAGGCAGAAGACTCACTTGAACCTGGGAGGCGGAGGTTGCAGTGAGCCTAGATCATGCCACTGCACTTTAGTCTGGGTGACAGAGCAAGACTCTGTCAAAAAGAAATTTTCTTTTAACTTTAAAAATTCAGAACAATACTGTTTTTTTTTATGGAGCTCTCAGGACTATGAAAGATGGGTGGGCAGGATTTAGACAGTCAAATGAGTGTGAGGGGATTGAAGCTGAGGGAAAAGCAAAGGTAGGAAGATGTTTAGGAGTAGGGCCAGACCAGATGCCGTGGCTGCCGCCTGTAATCCCAGCACTTTGGGAAGTCAAGGTGGGCAATCGCTTGAGCCCAGGAATTTAAGACCAGCCTGGGCAAAACGGCGAAACCCTGTCTCTACAAAAGTTTTAAAAATTAGCCAGGTATGGTGGTGCCTGCCTGTAGTCCCAGCTACTGTGGAGGATAAGGCAGGAGAATCACTTGAGCCCAGGAGGTCAAGGCTGCAGCAAGCTGTGATCACACAGCTGCACTCCAGTCTGGGTAACATAGACCCTGTCTCAAAAAAATAAATAATGGGGCAAATATAAAGTATAAAGAAAGGGAAGTAGTTCAGGTTGTTAGTGGAGCAAAATGGGCATGAAGGCGAGGGATGGGAGTCAGTATCTTCATCTCCCATTTTTTAGACAAAAAACCCAAGGCTCGGAGGTTACTGGTTGGCCAACCAGTATGTGATGGAGGCTAGATTCAACTTCAAAGCCAAGGCCCTTATACACTTCTGTACTTCCTCCCTTTCTTCATTTCATTTTCTCACTTTTGTTGAAACACCATGTCCTCTGCACTTGCAGATAGTAAAATTAAGCTGTGGAACCAGTGGATCATGACATTTTTAGTGAAGCAATTACATACTTCTTAATTTCATGGTTTCTGGGGCTCATTTAAAATCATTCACCTCCTATTCATATAGACTAGCTGTCACAAAGGCAGGATTCACGACCCAGAAGACAGTGTGAGATAACTCCAGGTAAAGAGTCAGTTGCTTAAATGTCTACTTTATAAGCTATTAAGGAGGTCTAAGTACCTTCCCTGCAGAACAGTTATTTAAATGTTGCCCTGGAGCTACCCTTTCTCTAGTAAAGTTGGAATTTGAAGGCAAGTTAAGGAGGACAGAGTAGTAACAGAACTTGTAAAACAGCAAGTCCCTCTTCAGATTTCTCCTTAAGTTCAGCATCCCACACTCTATGGAATCCATGGTTTTACTGGAGCCACATTTCAGTATCAGAGGGGTCGGGGGGTGGAGGGGTGGGCACCCTTCTTTTTCTTTTCCCTCCCCAACTAAAGGGCAAGCAGCCTATGTCACCCTTCATCTCACATGCAAATTAAAATCCCTGATCTTACCAGATGTGATTAAGATGATCCTTGAAGTTGTTCACACACTTAGTAAGCCCAATTATATTTTTTATTAACTCTGACATAGTTCCTTTTGTTGCTGAGTCATAACTTTAATATTTTTAACTGAATGAAGCATCAGTTACCCACCTCCACCCCCACCCGGTCACGTTGAGATCTTGGCAGTGGTAGAAAAAGTATACTTAAATGGTGTCTGTACAGTTTTGGCAGCTCATTTTTAGATTTTTACGTTAGGCTTTTTTGTTTCCTGACCTTGTGGTATCTCTGGTGCCCCTGAGGAGGATTGATTGTTGGGAATGAATTGAGCCTCAGGGAATGAATCATAGACCTTGAGCTACCAAAGACCTAGTTAGGTCATTCTGTCCACCTGCTGGGACATGATTGCTAAGGTTTTTCTTTCTTAGGAAAAAGCTGTTTTAGAATCACTTTTGCACTGTGTATTCAACTTTTATTTTCCACTATCGATAACCTTTAAATAGGGAGAAAAATAGAATTGTAAAATAATATCTTTGGCCCTTAGGTAGGTTTTTTTTCCTTAGTGTACGCTTTTTTTTTTTTCAAGACGAGTCTTGCTCTGTGGCCCAGGCTGTAGTCCAATGGCACAATCTTGGCTCACTGCAACCTCTGCCTCCTGGGTTCAAGCGATTCTCCTCTGTCTCAGCTTCCTGAATGGCCAGGGTTATAGGCACACACTACCACACCTGGCTAATTTTCATTTTTTTTTTTTTTTTTTTTTTTTTTTTGAGGCAGAGTTTCGCTCTTGTTACCCAGGCTGGAGTGCAATGGCGCGATCTCGGCTCACCGCAGCCTCCGCCTCCTGGGTTCAGGCAATTCTCCTGCCTCAGCCTCCTGAGTAGCTGGGATTACAGGCACACGCCACCATGCCCAGCTAATTTTTTTTGTATTTTTAGTAGAGACGAGGTTTCACCCTGTTGACCAGGATGGTCTCGATCTCTTGACCTCGTGATCCACCCACCTCGGCCTCCCAAAGTGCTGGGATTACAGGCTTGAGCCACCGCGCCCAGCCGTAATTTTCATATTTTTAGTAGAGACGGGGTTTCACTATGTTGGCCAGGCTAGTCTCAAACCCCTGACCTTGTGATCTGCCTGCCTGGGCCTCCCAAAGTACTGGGATATTTTTCCTTAATGGCTTAAAATGTTTATTTATTCTCTCGACAGATATTTATTATTATTATTATTTTCTGAGAAAGAGTCTCACTCTGTCTCCCTGGCTGGAGTACAGTGGTACAATCTTGGCTCACTGCAACCTTTGCTTCCCAGGTTCGAGTGATTCTCCTATCTCGGCCTCCTGAGTAACTGGGATTACAGGCACCCACTACCACACCTGGCTATTTTTTTGTATTTTCAGTGGGGATGAGTTTTGCCATGCTGGCCAAGTTTGTCTTGAACTCCTGACCTCAGGTGATCCACCCGCCTTAGCCTCCCAAGGTGCTGGGATTATAGGCGTGAGCCACCGCACCTGGCCTCAACAGATATTTACTGAGCACTGCTATGTTTGAGGGTGCCGAACTAGGTACGGCGCTGAGAAAAACAGTCATGTCCTACCTTCATGGAGTTTACAGTTAGAGAAGAACAAATGATAAAAATTACACAAATGTAAAACGTGGTTTTGACAGTGCTCTAAAGAAAAGGTACATGGTGTTCTCTCATCCTGTTTAACTTCCCTTCAAATTTTAACTTTGCTAGAGAAAGGGTGGCTCTAGGGCAAAATTTAAATAACTGTTCTGTAGGGAAGATACTTACATCTCCTTAATAGCTTATAAAGTAGACATTTAAGCAACTGACTCTGCCTGGAGGTATCACACACTGCCTTATTCATTGCAAAACCTGCCTTTGAGACAGCGAGTCTATAGGAACAGGAGGAGGTCCGCTGCCTAGGCGCTGTTGCTCATGCCTGTAATCCCAGCACTTTGGGAGGCCGAAGTGGGCTGATCATGAGGTCTGGAGATCGAGACCATCTTGGCTAACATGGTGAAACCCTGTGTCTACTAAAAATACAAAAATTAGCTGGGTCTGGTGGTGGGCACCTGTAGTCCCAGCTACTCAGGAGGCTGAGGCAGGAGAATCGCTTGAACCTGGGAGGCGGAGGTTTCAGTAAGCAGAGATTTCACCACCGCACTCCAGTCTGGGAGACAGAGTCAGAGTCTATCTTTAAAAAAAAAAAAAAAAAAAGAATAGAAGGAGAAGGACTTGAAATGAGCACCAGAAACCATGAAATTAAGATGTATTTAGAGGCCGGGCGCGGTGGCTCAAGCCTGTAATCCCAGCACTTTGGGAGGCCGAGGCGGGTGGATCATGAGGTCAAGAGATCGAGACCATCCTGGTCAACATGGTGAAACCCCGTCTCTACTAAAAATACTAAAAATTATCTGGGCATGGTGGCGTGTGCCTGTAATCCCAGCTACTCAGGAGGCTGAGGCAGGAGAATTGCCTGAACCCAGGAGGCGGAGGTTGCGGTGAGCCGAGATCGCGCCATTGCACTCCAGCTTGGGCAACAAGAGCGAAACTCCGTCTCAAAACGAAAACAAAAACAAACAAAAAAACAACAACAACAAAAAAAAGATGTATTTTGATTCACTAAACATGTTTTAGGGACATTTTCCCTGACAGTGAGGGGAAGGAGGCAGTGACCCATCAGCTAAGATCTGTGGGTAATTAGGTATTAACCTAGTAAAGAAGAGAAGGAGGCTGGGTGTAGTGGCTCATGCCTGTAATTCCAGTACTTTGGGAAGCCAAGGCCGGTGGATCACTTCAGGTCAGGAGTTTAAGACCAAGCTGACCAACATGGTGAAACCTCGTTTCTACTTAAAAAAAAAAAAAAAAAAATTGGGGTGTGATGTTGTGTGCCTTTAATTCCAGCTACTCGGGAGGCTGAGGCAGGAAAATTGCTTGAACCCAGAAGGCAGAGGTTGCAGTGAGCTGAGATCGCACCACTGCACTCCAGCCTGTGAGACAGAGTGAGAGTCTGTCTCAAAAAAGAAAAAAGGAGGGAAGGAAGAGTGTTGCAGGATGTGAAACAGCAAAGTAGCAGGACTGTGACAGGGAGGAGCAGGAGACAAGAACTGCATGAACACCTGTGCCCTCCAGACCCTTAGGATCAGTGAGGAGGGGGTGGGTGAGTGGGCTTGGAGCATCAGGCAACCCACTCTAACCAGATGACTCTGCTTTTCTCTCTTTCATCAAGCCCTCTCTATTTTGTTTGTTTGTTTGTTTTTGAGATGGAATCTCACTCTGTCGCCCAGGCTGGAGTGCAGTGGCAACGATCTTGGCTCACTGCAACCTCCGCCTCCCGGTTTCTCCTGTCTTAGCTTCCTGAGTAGCCAGAATTACAGGTGTGTGCCACCACACCTGGCTAATTTTTTTTTTTTCTTTACACTCCAACTTAAGTTGTCACGCTCTGGCTAATTTTTGTATTTTTAGTAGAGACAGGGTTTCACCATATTAACCAGGATTTTCTCAATCTCCTGAACTTGTAATCCTCCCGCCTCGGCCTCCCAAAGTGTTGGGATTACAGGCGTGAGCCACCACACCCAGCCCCATCAAGCCCTCTTAAGATTTCATGGAAAAGCAAAGTTCTGCTGCTTAAAAGAAACTAAAAAAAAAGATTTGAGAAATCACTGTCAGACCATATACCTGCTTAGCGAGAAAGTTTTATACCACGTTTCATGTGTGATACCACATGCGCACCCTTCCTCACCTTTTCACCGCTGATGGAGAACTCAGTCTTGCATGAAATACAATGAGAATGTTTGGATACCTGTACAAATTTCTGAGCATGCTTGTCCAACACACAGCCCTTAACCATTATGAAAAACTGTCCTAATTGCACATAAAGAAGGTAAAACCTTATGGTGTTATTTTAGGCCAGTGGGTTGTTTTTTTTGTTTTGTTTTGTTTTGTTTTTTTTGTTTGAGACGGAGTTTCACTCTTGTTATCCAGGCTGGAGTGCAATGGCACGATATCCGCTCACTGCAACCTCCACCTCCTGGGTTCAGGCAATTCTCCTGCCTCAGCCTCCTGAGTAGCTGGGATTACAGGCACGCACAACCATGCTCAGCTAATTTTTTTTTGTATTTTTAGTAGAGACGGGGTTTCACCATGTTGACCAGGATGGTCTCGATCTCTTGACCTCATGATCCACCTGCCTTGGCCTCCCAAAGTGCTGGGATTGCAGGCTTGAGCCACCGCGCCCGGCCCCAGGCCAGTGGGTTTTAAGTAATTTTTTAGCAGTGGAATCCATTTTCAAATGAGATCCAACATGAAGGCATCAAAAACTCAGGTGATTTTTGTTTTCTTCTTTGTGTCTTTTATATTTTTCACATTTTCTAATATGAACATGTATTGCTTTTATAGGAAGAGAATGTTTTTTAAATTACATGACTGTTTAGGGAAACTGAATTGTTTCATGATAACAAGGTTCAGGGACTAGTACAGACTGAAACAGATGGCTTCCCTTGGTATAATACCCCCTGTTGACCTTTTCACAACTAGGGATTACTTTAGCACAGAGTGACCATGGCTTTTTCACTGTGAAATTATATAATGACAGCAGAAACCTCACTGACAAACAGCTGTTTTTCCCAAGTGGAGCTTTTTTTAATGAAATAGTTGGTTAGAAACCAGACCATAATAATAACTTGTCTATATTTAGTTTGTAAAGTGATTCAGTTTGCAAAATTATTAAGTCAGAGAATACTAATTAGATAAAATTGAACGTATCTATTACTTGTCTTGCAATTCAGCAACCAAATGGTTAAGCTAGCAGCAGAATTTCATCCAGAATGTATCTACCCAGATGCCATTCATAACAGGGGATATACAAGGAAAATAACAGCTCACACAGTAATCCTGCTCTACTCCTCGCTGTGACTGCAGTGGCACAGTGGTGTTTGATCTTTCACTTGTGCTTATTAGAAGCTGTTACTTGCAACACTTATTAAGATACTGAGATGTTCAGTTGGGTCACTGGGTCAAAAATTATATGTGAAAATGTGAAAATAAATTCAATTTAAATTATTCAGTGAAACATCAGTATAAAGGAGAAGGATTTGGGAGTTAATATACTTGTTTAGGATAATAGAATTTATCAGTGGAAAGTCTGATATACTGTTACTAATACAAAGAAACCTTAACATGCAGCATATTTTTCAGGTAGATTAAAACATCAAATCTTAAATTCAAACTACACATATTCTAGAAAAAAAATAGATCTCTGCCTTCCACTTCCAGTAATAATGAGATAACTCAGATAAAAATAACTATTATATAGTCCAGGCAATGGGGCTTATGCCTGTAATCCCAACACTTTGGAAGGCCGAGGCAGAAGGATCACCTGAGGTCAGGAGATCAAGACCAGCCTGGCCAACATGATGAAACCCTATCTCTGCTAAAAATAACGAAAGTTAGGCCGGGCGCGGTGGCTCAAGCCTGTAATCCTAGCACTTTGGGAGGCCGAGGCGGGTGGATCACGAGGTCGAGGGATCGAGATCGAGACCATCCCGGTCAACATAGTGAAACCCCGTCTCTACTAAAAATACAAAAAATTAGCTGGGCATGGTGGCACGTGCCTGTAATCCCAGCTACTCGGGAGGCTGAGGCAGGAGAATTGCCTGAACCCAGGAGGCGGAGGTTGCGGTGAGCCGAGATCGCGCCATTGCACTCCAGCCTGGGTAACAAGAGCGAAACTCGGTCTCAAAAAAAAAATAAATAAGCCGGGCGCGGTGGCTCAAGCCTGTAATCCCAGCACTTTGGGAGGCCGAGGCGGGTGGATCATGAGGTCAAGAGATCGAGACCATCCTGGTCAACATGGTGAAACCCCGTCTCTACTAAAAAAAATACAAAAAAATTAGCTGGGCATGGTGGCGCATGCCTGTAATCCCAGCTACTCAGGAGGCTGAGGCAGGAGAATTGCCTGAACCCAGGAGGCGGAGGTTGCGGTGAGCCGAGATCGCGCCATTGCACTCCAGCCTGGGTAACAAGAGCGAAACTCCGTCTCAAAAAAAAAAAAAAAAAAAAAAAATCCCCAATATAGAGAAACCCCATCACAAAAACAAAAAACAAAAAACAAAAAACAAAAAACAGCTCATTTATGTCAAAAACAACCTTAATTAAAATACAAAGCATAATTTAAAAAGATTTGCAACCAAAGGGACAAGCATAAATCTTTGGAAACAAAATAGATTTGTGATTGTCTAGGATTGGGGGATTTGGGCACAAAAAAGGAAGTAACTGCTAATGGGAGGGAAGTATCTTTTTAAAGTGGTGAAAATGTTCTGGAATTAGATAGTGGTGCTGGTTGCACAGCTTTGTGAATATACCATACTAAAATCCACTGAATTATACACATTAAAAGGGTGAATTTTGGGCAGGGCATGGTTGCTCATCTCTGTAATCCCAGCACTTTGGTAGGCCGAGGCGGGCAGATCACCAGGTCAGGAATTCAAGACCAACCTGACTAACATGGTGAAACCCCATCTCTACTAAAAATACAAAAATTAGCTGGGCATGGTGACGCCTGTAATCCCAGCTACTAAGGAAGCTGAGGCAGGAGAATCTTTTGAACCCGGGAGAGAGAGGTTGCAGTGACCCAAGATTGTGCCACTACTGCACTCCAGCCTGGTCCACAAATCAAGACTCCGTCTCAAAAAAAAAAAAAATAATAAGTCGGGGATGACATTTGGCCAGGTGTAGTGGTTTATGCCTTTAATCCCAGCACTTTGGGAGGACAAGGTGGACAGATTGCTTAAGCTCACGTGTTTGAAACCAGCCTGGGCAACATGGTAAAACCCTGTCTCTACCAAAAATACAAAACATTAGCCAGGCATAGTGGTATGTGTCTGTGGTCCCAGCTAAACAGAGGCTGAGATAGGAAGATCACTTGAGCCTGGGAGGCAGAGGTTGTAGTGAGCCGAGATCATGCAAATGCACTCGAGCCTGGGTAACAGTGAGAACTTGCCTCAAAAAAAAAAAGAAAAAGAAAAAGAAAATGTTGAGAAGTTTAGAAGAGTATCTATAGTAGTACTGTTTAAGAAAGCCTATGAAGGCTGGGCGCGGTGGCTCACGCCTATAATCCCAGCACTTTGGGAGGCCGAGACGGGTGGATCACGAGGTCAAGAGATCGAGACCATCCTGGTCAACATGGTGAAACCCCGTCTCTACTAAAAATACAAAAAAAATTAGCTGGGCATGGTGGCGCACGCCTGTAGTCCCAGCTTCTCGGGAGGCTGAGGCAGGAGAATTGCCTGAACCCAGGAGGCGGAGGTTGCGGTGAGCCGAGATCGCGCCATTGCACTCCAGCCTGGGTAACGACTGAAACTCTGTCTCAAAAAAAAAGAAAGCCTATGAAATCTTTTCTGTACTGAATCATTATGCAAATACTTCTTTTCTGTACTGAATCATTATGCAAATACTTCTTGGTCGCAGGGACAGCCCTCAGTTGAAGAACTTTAGGGCTTTTTGCAACATCACTTACCTCTCCAACTCCAGGAAGCCCCACCCATCCCACAGCCTTTTTTCATTCCTCTACCCCTAAGCCTTCATTATGCCCAGAACTTGCAGTATTAACCACTCTGTCTTGTGATCATTGACTAATTTGTCTCCTCTCTCTAGACAGGCATTGTCCTATTATATTTTTATAACCTAGTGACAGTACCCAACACATAGTAGGTACTTTATAAGTATGTGAATACATGGAAGAAATTCTTCCCTATATTCTAAAGCTGTTTCCAAACTTTGACTTATTTCAAAGCTGCAAATTACTTTGATATACTTTGATATAACTGTTTTGTTTTTTTAAAAAATTGACCTTTTCCCCCTCTTTTTAACTGAAGTAAATTATAAAAGATATTCTTTATATTTCTACCATTCCAAGTAATAATATTCTATTAGAGTTTTAAATGTTATCATTGGACACCACCTCAGATTATCTAGTGTAAAAGCCAAGCCAGCTGGGGGAGTAAGCTTCCTTCATCCCACCCTAAAAAAGACTTAAAACCGGCCGGGCGCGGTGGCTCAAGCCTGTAATCCCAGCACTTTGGGAGGCCGAGGTGGGTGGATCACGAGGTCAAGAGATCGAGACCATCCCGGTCAACATAGTGAAACCCCGTCTCTACTAAAAATAAAGAACATTAGCTGGGCATGGTGGCACGTGCCTGTAATCCCAGCTACTCGGGAGGCTGAGGCAGGAGAATTGCCTGAACCCAGGAGGCGGAGGTTGCGGTGAGCCGAGATCGCGCCATTGCACTCCAGCCTGGGTAACAAGAGCGAAACTCTGTCTCAAAAAAAAAAAAAGACTTAAAACCAAGTTGTCCACAGTAAAACATATGTGTATATATTTATTTAAAGAATGGCCAGGCCAGGCACGGTGGTTCACACCTGTAATTGTAGCACTTTGGGAGGCTGAGGTGGGCAGCTCTCTTCAACCCAGGAGTTTGAGACCAGCAAGACCAACATGGTGAAACCCTGTCTCTACTGAAAAATTTATCCGGGCGTGGTGGCACGCGTCTGTAATCCCAGCTACTTAGGAGGCTGAGACAGGAGAATCGCTTGAACCCAGGAAGCGGAGGTTGCAGTGAGCCGAGATTGGGCCACTGCACTCTAGCCTGGGTGACAGAGAAGACTGTCTCAAAAAAAAAAAAAAAATCTTTCTTGGGATACAATTCACATATCATACAATTTACCCTTTTAACATGTATAATACAATGGTGTTGAGTATATTCACAGAGTTGTTCATCTATTACCCCTGTCAACTTTAGAATATTTTTATTATCCTGAAAAGAAACTTACTCTTCTGGCCGGCCATGGTGGCTCATGTCTGTAATCCCAGAATGTTGGGAGGCTGAGGCACGCAGATGATGAAGTCAGGAGTTCAAGACCAGCCTGGCCAACATGGTGAAACCCTGTGTCTACTAAAAATGCAAAAATTAGCCAGTCATGGTGGCAGGTGCCTAGAATCCCAGCTACTCAGGAGGCTGAGGCAGGATAATTGCTTGAAACCAGAAAATGGAGGTTGCAGTGAGCTGAGATCTCGCCACTGCATTCCAGCCTGGGCAAAAGAGTGAAACTCCGTCTCAGAAAAAAAAAAAAAGAAACCTACTCTCCTTATCCTTCACTGTGCTGTCTTCCCATATCCCCCTAAGTAATTTTTATTTTACTTTGTTGTTTATACTTTTCTGTAGTATTTGAATCTTTTAACATGACCATGTATTATTTATTCCATCAAGAAAAAAACCTCTTAAACCAGGCATGGTAGTTCACACCTGTAATCCCAGCACTTTGGGAAGCCGAGGCAGTTAAAGCCAACCCTGGACAATGTGTTGAAACCCCATCTCTACAGAACATGGAAAAATTAGACAGGAGTGGCCAGGCATGGTGGCTCATGCCTCTAATGCCAGCACTTTGGGAGGCCTAGGCTGAGGATCACCTGAGGTCAGGAGTTCAAGACCAGCCTGGCCAACATAGTGAAACTCCATCTTTACTAAAAATACAAAAATTAGCTGGGCATGGTGGCAGGTGCCTGTAATCCCAGCTACTTGGGAGACTGAGGCAGGAGAATCACTTCATCCTGGGAGGTGGAAGTTACAGTGAGTAAAGATTGCACTGTTGCACTCCAGCCCTAGCAACAAGAGTGAAACTCCATCTCACAAAAAAAAAAATTAGCCAGGAGTAGTGGTGCGCACCTGTAGTTTCAGCTACTCAGGAGGCTGAGGTGGAAGGATCACTTCAGCCCAGGAGGTCGAGGCTGCAGTAAGCCAAGATTACACTACTGCACCACTCCAGCCTATGTAACAGAATGAGACCCTGTCCCAAAAAAAAGAAAACAAAAAGAAAAAAGCTATTCTTTTGATTGCAGAAACAAATTTTTTTTAGAGGCTTTCCCTCTATTTTTAAGTGTCCAGGCTGAGCACAATGGCTTACACCTGTGATCCCAGCACTGTGGGAGACTGAGATGGGGGAGGATTACTTGAGACCAGGAGTTCAAGACCAGCCTAGCCAACATAGCAAGGTCCTGTCTCTACAAAGAATTTCTTAAATATTAGCAGGGTGTGGTGGTGCTTACCTGTGGTCCCGGCTACTCAGAAACCCAAGGCAGGAGGATCATCTGAGCCCAGGAGTTCAAGGTTTCAGTGAGCCATGATGATGCTACTGCACTCCAGCCTGGGTATCAGAGTAAGACCCTGTCTCTAAATTTAAAAAATATGTGTCCTGCAGCGCCGGACGCGGTGGCTCAAGCCTGTAATCCCAGCACTATGGGAGGCCGAGGCGGGTGGATCACGAGGTCGATAGATCGAGACCATCCTGGTCAACATGGTGAAACCCCGTCTCTACTAAAAGTGCAAAAAATTAGCTGGGCATGGTGGCACGTGCCTGTAATCCCAGCTACTCAGGAGGCTGAGGCAGGAGAATTGCCTGAACCCAGGAGGCGGAGGTTGCGGTGAGCCGAGATCGCGCCATTGCACTCCAGCCTGGGTAACAAGAGCGAAACTCCGTCTCAAAAAAAAATATATATATATATGTGTCCTGTTATATCTCACTAAACACAGGTTTTTAACCTGACGGGTTAATGTCAAGTTAACCCCTGTGTAGAACCCTAGAGGGTGCCTGATTAGGTTGGATAACTCCTTGAAATTATAGGCAGTGTGTATTTTCATATTTTAGGAGAGAAAAAATTCTTTGGAAGGTTTTTATAATAGCTCTGTTTGGTTTCCATGTGGCACTACAGTTTTAAGTCCTGCATATCATGGTTACTCATTTTACAATGATCACTTTTTCCAAGCCACTGCTAGCCTAGAGCACCTATCACAAAGACTTGCCTAATCGTCTCATGAAGATATCTCTTAGGCTTAAATAAGGAAAAAAAGGAGAACTGAGCAAGTTTCCACCATGCCTCTGTCACTGGTGCCCCAGACACAGGGCACATCTCCTAGCCCACCAAGCTTTTCTGAGGACGCTTGGAGGATGTGAAAGATCAGCCCTGTCTTGCCAGAACTTTAGGTCAGGTGGCAACTCCCCCTGGGAGCCTTTGACTTTTTTCTCTACTAGTGAGAACCTGACAGGTCAGTCAGCTTTGCTGATTGTGCAGCTTCTCTTGCATAGGCTTGAGGTGAAATGTCAGAAGAAAACTTAGGGAAAAAATAAACCTGAAGTTCAGGTGGTTCTCCTCCTACCCCGACCACCCATCTCAGGGTTTTTAGGAGATGTGAGGAAGGTTTTGTTTTTTTACCTAAATTTGGTTGACAGAGAAGTACCCATTATTTTCTTGGATATCAGAAGCCCCTCTTTTCTTTTTACCGGTAGCTGTTTTTTTTTTTGTTTGTTTGTTTTTGTTTTGTTTTGTTTTGTTTTGATAGCATAAAGAGAATATTTATGCTTTTTCACTCATTGAAAGCTACATAAAGAAAATTAAATGAATGACACCTGGCTTCTTTATTTCTTAACCGTGATCAGCTGAATTGTAAGTTTCACTGAATACTTAGGGCAGTGATTACTTTCAGTATAGCAGTAATTACCGTTGGCTTTCCCTTGTTTATGCCTTCAGTCAGTATTAGGGCAGCTTTTTTTTTTTCCTGAACATCTCCAGAACCCATTGATTAATCATGGTGTTCTTAAGGCACAGTTTTCATGACTTCTGCTCTCTCACTCTTTCCCCTCTGGATTCATCGACAGATATTTGATAGAAGCAGACCAGCAAGACTGACTATAAACTTTCCAGTGCTGTTTTTCAATTTATTTTATTTTAGAGTCTTTCTCTGTCTCTGTCACCCAAGCTGGAGTGCAGTGATGCGATCTTGGCTCACTGCAGCCTCTACCTCCTAGGTTCAAGCAGTTCTGCCTCAATTTCCCTGGAAACTGGGATTACAAGTGTGTGCCACCACACCTGGCTAATTTTTTTATTTTTACTAGAGACGGGGTTTCACCATGTTGGCCAGGCTGGTCTCAAACTCCTGGCCTCAAGTGATCCACCCACCTCAGCCTCCCAAAGTGGTGGGATTACAGGCAGGAGCCGTCTCGCCCAGCTGTGTTTTTGAATTTGTTTTATTTTATTTGATTGAATGTAGTAGAACAAGAGATTTAGGGGGCTTGCAATAGCCTCTAAAGATGTTGTGGAGTGGAGGTGTTTGAGAATCACTGGTTAGAAAACTGAAACTCATGAAAATCCAAGTGCTCCATTTTCTTTCATATGGCTTTTCCGTTATCCCTAATGTTGGCAGCACCTCAAGTGAGAATCATTCGTGAATTTCATTAGCATCACTACCTCCCTTTTCTACATGCTAAACAAAGATATCAACTAGGAACAAAGCAGTCCCTGTGAAGCCCAGCTAGCCCCAGTGGAGGATGCTGGCTGTGCACGTAGGAAGCAGAGTTCCTCTCCTTATGCTGACCTTGGAGTCCATGAGGAAGGAGATTTTTTTGGACTCAGGCTGACCTTAATACTTGAAACTGTGAGGTTTGCTATCTTGAGGGTTAGGATTTGCAAAGCTAGTATGATTCCGGTACTTATTTTCTCCAAGGCACTGCTGCCAGGTGGGCTGTCATGTAGCAGAGTGATCGAGCACGCAGGTTTGCAGTCCTGCCCTGCCACATGGCAGCTTTGTCATCTGAGGCCATATTTCCCCTCTTTGTTCCTCAACTCTTTGGACCTCAACTTCTTGCTCAAGAAATTAGAGTGGTATCTACTTCAAAGGATGGCTGGGAACATTAATGGATGAATGCATGTAAAGTACTTAGGGCTATGCATGGCATATTGAAAACATTCAGTATTAGTGTCTTTGCTGTGATGTTTTTATTTATTGATAATATTTCTGTTGGGCATGGTGGCTCATGCCTGTAATCTCAGCACTTTGGGAGGCCAAAGCGGGAAGAACACCTGAGGTTGGGAGTTCCAGACCAGCCTGACCAACATAAAGAAACCCCGTCTCTACTAAAACTACAAAATTTAACTTCTTTAAAAATATATGCCAGGTGGCCGGGCACGGTGGCTCACGCCTGTAATCCTAGCACTTTGGGAGGCCGAAGCAGGTGGATCACGAGGTCGAAGAGATCGAGACCATCCTGGTCAACATGGTGAAGCCCCGTCTCTACTAAAAATACAAAAAACTAGCTGGGCATGGTGGCGTATGCCTGTAATCCCAGCTACTTAGGAGGCTGAGTCAGGAGAATTGCCTGAGTCCAGGAGGCGGAGGTTGCGGTGAGCCGAGATCGCGCCATTGCACTCCAACCTGGGTAACGAGCGAAACTCCGTCTCAAAATAAAATAAAATAAAATAAAATAAAATTAGCTGGGCATGGTGATGCATGCCTGTAATCCCAGCTACTCGGGAAGCTGAGGCAGGAGAATCACTTGAACTTGGGATATGGAGGTTTTGGTGAGCCAAGATCACACCATTGCACTCCAGCCTGGGCAACAAGAGTGAAACTACATCTCAAAAATAATAATATTGGCCGGGCGCGGTGGCTCAAGCCTGTAATCCCAGCACTTTGGGAGGCCGAGGTGGGTGGGTCACGAGGTCAAGAGATTGAGACCATCCTGGTCAACAAGGTGAAACGCCGTCTCTACTAAAAAAAATACAAAAAGTTAGCTGGGCATGGTGGTGCGTGCCTGTAATCCCAGCTACTCAGGAGGCTGAGGCAGGAGAATTGCCTGAACCCAGGAGGCGGAGGTTGCGGTGAGCCGAGATCGCGCCATTGCACTCCAGCCTGGGTAACGAGTGAAACTCCGTCTCAAATAATAATAATAATAATAATAATAATAATATTTCAGGCCGGGCGCGGTGGCTCAAGCCTGTAATCCCAGCACTTTGGGAGGCCGAGGCGGGTGGATCACAAGGTCGAGAGATCGAGACCAACCTGGTCAACATGGTGAAACCCCGTCTCTACTAAAAATACAAAAAATTAGCTGGGCATGGTGGCGCGTGCCTATAATCCCAGCTACTCAGGAGGCTGAGGCAGGAGAATTGCCTGAACCCAGGAGGCGGAGGTTGCGGTGAGCCGAGATCGTGCCATTGCACTCCAGCCTGGGTAACAAGAGCGAAACTCCGTCTCAAAAAAAAAAAAAAAAAAAAAAAAAAAAAATATTTCATGATCCAAATGGCTTCCAGTAAATATGGCTGTCAGTAAATACAGATTATTTGCATGTTTTTACTTTTCTCTCCAAAATGGGAATTAGAAAATACCTTAAGGAAATATATTGGCGTTATCTTAGTGTTCAGATATATTATTTGGATCCTGATTTAAAGAGACAGACTGGGTGTGGTTCTTACAAATTTTCAAGAAAACAGTCAGTGATGGTTAAGAGAAATTTTCCTCCTGATTAAGAAAAGATAATCACCAATTTGTTATTGTCCTCTCTTGCAGCTCTAAGTCACAAAGATAATAAAGAATTCTGAAGAGAAGAAAATACCACCCTTTAGTAGGATGTTTCAGTAGCTCTTTAACCCTGCTTTTTTCCCCAGGCCTAAGTAACATTCACTCATCCTGAATCTTTATAAATTTGTTGGGGCCTTTCCACAGTTAACACAACTTTGGAGCTTTAGAGAAACTAAATATCAAATTGGCATGCTCGACATTATCATTTTCTCTAATTACAAAGACAGCCCAGCTATTCAGTTGAGTTCCCCATACTTCCTTGATTTAATAACCAATTTCCCCAGTTTGTGCAACTTCCTGAATTCTTAGAGCTGAAATTATTGTTAGTTTCCATCATAATAGAAGGTCTCACCTGTGTAGCAACTGAAGTATCCTGCTAAAGGGTGGTATTTCCTTCTCTTTAGAGTACTTTATTTTCTTTGTGACTTAGATCTGCAAGAGAGGGCAATCACAGACTGGTGATTCTCTTTTCTTAATCAGAAGGAAAATTTCCTTGTGTTTTCCCACGTCTCTTAAGCATCATTCATTATTCTCTTGAGTTAGAGCTTCCTCTAGAGATTAATACGCATTTTCTTAATTTAAATGCACTTATTTTTATAGATTACTTTGAACATACTCTTTACAAAGTCAAAAAAGTGGGCAAATCACCTGAGGTCAGGAATTCAAGACCAGCCTGACCAACATGGAGAAACCTCGTCTCTACTAAAAATAAAAAATTAGCTGGGTGTGGTGGCACATGCCTGTAAATCCTAGCTATTCAGGAGACTGAGGCAGGAGAATCATTTGAACCCGGGAGGCGGAGGTTGTGGTGAGCTGAGATTGCACCATTGCACTCCAGCCTGGGCAACAAGAGCGAAACTCCGTCTCAAAAAAAAAAAAAAGAAGAGTCAAAAAAGCTTGTCCTTGCCCCCCCACCGCCCACTTTTTTTTTTTTTTTTTTTTGAGACGGAGTTTTCGCTCTTGTTACCCAGGCTGGAGTGCAATGGCGTGATCTCGGCTCACCACAACCTCCACCTCCTGGGTTCAGGCAATTCTCCTGCCTCAGCCTCCTGAGTAGCTGGGATTATAGGCATGCGCCACCATGCCCAGCTAATTTTTTGTATTTTTTTTAGTAGAGACGGGGTTTCACCATGTTGACCAGGTTGGTCTCAATCTCTTGACCTCGTGATCTACCCGCCTCGGCCTCCCAAACCCGGCCTTTTTTTTTTTTTTTTTTTTTTTCCCGAGATGGAGCCTCACTCTGTTACCCAGGCTGCAGTACAGCAGTGCAATCTCAGCTCACTGCAACCTCCACCTCCTGGGTTCAAGTGATCTTCCCACCTCAGCCTCTCTAGTAGCTGGGATTACAGGCGTGGGCCACCACGCCTGGCTAATTTTTGTAATTTTTGCTAATTTTTGTATTTTTAGTAAAGACGAGGTTTCACCATGTTAGCCAGGCTGGTCTTGAACTCCTGACCCTCAAGTGATCCGCCTACCTCAGCCGCCCAACATGCTGAGATTACAGGTGTGAACCACCATGCCCAGCCCCTTACTTTTTACCTCCTCATTCCAATCCCCAGAAATTGCCATCTTCATACCCCTCCTATTTAAAGTAGTTTCTTCTAATAATTATTTCTCTCTTTCTAAATAAAATGCTTAAACACATCTCTCTTGATTTAAAAAATTTTGGACATGACTTACTCACTTTCTACATGTTAGATGTGGACTTAGTGCACCTTCACAGTACACACGTGCTCAAACAACTTCTGCCATTTCCCATTGCAATTTTTGGCTAAATCGTTGGGCAATGTTTACTGCTAACTATGTGGATGTTATTCACTGCTGATCCTAGTGCAGTCGTCAACCCTCCCTGCACATTTGCTTCCTTTTCTGTGTACTTACTGATATATTTTCCAAAGATCCAGCAACTCTATCATGTACATATTATAATTTTGCTCTAGTTTTGTTCTGTTTACCCAGACTTCAGCCTTTGACACCTATCCCATTGTCTTTTTCCTCGGTTGTGGGTTCATACCTTTTTTACACCTTGTCACTTTAGTAAGATTTCAGGAGAAAGAGGATACAAATGTTTGTGGTCATTCCGCTACGTTAGCTGTAATTCTTTTTACATTTTTACCTCTAAAAGAGACTGTTCTACTTTGAAAGACAAATTTTTAAAAAATGTTTAAAGATACATTTTTAAATTTATCCAGATTTCTTTACATTTTTATTTATTTATTTATTTATTTATTTGAGACGGTGTTTCGCTCTTGTTACCCAGGCTGGAGTACAATGGCGCGATCTCGGCTCACCGCAACCTCCACCTCCTGGGTTCAAGCAATTCTCCTGCCTCAGCCTCCTGAGTAGCTGGGATTACAGGCACGTGCCACCATGCCCAGCTAATTTTTTGTATTTTTAGTAGAGACGGGGTTTCACCATGTTGACCAGGATGGTCTCGATCTCTCGACCTCGTGATCCACCCGCCTCGGCCTCCCAAAGTGCTGGGATTACAGGTTTGAGCCACCGCGCCCGGCCTACATTTATATTTATTTATGTCATTCAAAATGTTCCTAACACAGAGAAATGATAAACATTTGAGATGATGAATGTGCTAATTACCCCGACTTTATCTGATCACTATATTACATATATTGAAACATCACCATGTACCCCATGAATATGTATAATTATTTGTCAACTAAAATTAAAGGTCAAAAAAATTTACTAAAAAGATACAAAAATACAAAATATACACAAATAAAAATCTCTCTCTCTCTTATCCACTTGTCACCCAGTTTCCCTCCCCAGAAACAATCAAAATTATTAGTTTCTTTTTTTTTTTTTTTTTTTTTGAGACGGAGTTTTGCTCTTGTTACCCAGGCTGGAGTGCAATGGCGCGATCTCGGCTCACCGCAACCTCCGCCTCCTGGGCTCAGGCAATTCTCCTGCCTCAGCCTCCTGAGTAGCTGGGATTACAGGCACGTGCCACCATGCCCAGCTAATTTTTTGCACTTTTAGTAGAGACGGGGTTTCACCATGTTGACCAGGATGGTCTCGATCTCTCGACCTCGTGATCCACCCGCCTCGGCCTCCCAAAGTGCTGGGATTACAGGCTTGAGCCACCGCGCCCGGCTCAATTATTAGTTTCTTGAGTATCCTTCCACAATTATTCGATGAGTGTGTATTTCCCCTTTGTACACAAATAGTTGAATTCACCTTGCTTTTTCTTAACAGCAGATCTTAGAATTGAATTTCATGACAGTTTTTTAAAAACATACTATTATTTTGTTTCCAGTCTTTTCTATTATGAATAGTGCTACGGTGATGATTTTGTACATAAGTAATTTCCTGCTTGTGCTAATATACCTATTAGTATAGATTTCTAGAGTAGAATTTCTGGCTTACCACAGAATTTAGACTTTTAAATGTAACACACCATTTTCTTATGAATAAAAGACATTCTATGAAATGCAAAACACTTTTCTTTTCTACTCAAGTAAGGTAACAATTCATTTTCCCCCTCTTTCTACTCTCACCCTGCAGGGGCAACCAAAACAGATTTAGATAACTTGAGCCTGAGAGGTTGAGGCTGCAGTGAGCTGTGATTATTCCAAAATAAAAAATGAGGCCAAGTGCAGTGGCTCACACCTGTAATCCCAGCACTTTGGGAGGCCAAGGTGGGCAGATTGCCTGAGGTCAGGAGCTCGAGACCAGCCAGACGAACATTGGTAAAACCCCATCTCTACTAAAATACAAAAAATTAGCTGGGCATGGTGGCATGCGCCTCTTGTCCTAGCTACTCTGGAGACTGAGACAGGAGAATCACTTGAACCCAGGAGACAGAGGTTGCAGTGAACTGAGATTGTGCCACTGCACTCCAGCCTGGGCAACAGAGTGAGACTCCATCAAAAGAAGGAAAGAAAGAAAGAGAGAGAGAGAGATAATTCACTGGTTTTTAGTTTATTTTCAGAGTGTGTAACCATCACTACAGCCATTTTAGAAGTTTTTAAAATTTTGAGACAGGATCTCCCTCTGTCAGAAAGGCTTGAATGCGGTGGTGTTATGCTAGCTCACTAAACCTTGAATTACTGAGCTCAAGTGACCCACTTGCCTCTGCCTGTCAAGTAGTTAGGACTACAGGCATGCACCACCATGTCTGGCTAATTTGGTGGTTGGTGTTTTTTTTTTGTTTTTTTTTTTTTGAGACAGAGTCTCAGTCTGTCACTCAGGCTGGAGTGCAATGGCATGATCTCGGCTCACTGCAACCTCTGCCTTCTGAGTTCAAGTGATTCTCTTGCCTCAGCCTCCCAAGTAGCTAGGATTACAGGCATGCACCACCATGCCCTGCTAATTTTTTGTATTTTAAGTAGAGACAGGGTTTCACCATGTTGGCCAAGCTGATCTCAAACTCCTGACCTCAAGTGATCCGCCCACTTCACCTCCCAAAGTGCTGAGATAACAGGTGTAAGCCACTGCGCCTAGCCTATCTGGCTAATTTTTTAAAATTTCATAGAGATGAGGTTTGGCTATGTTGCCCAGGCTGGAATTTTAGAACAGTGGTCCCAACCTTTTTTACACCACGCACCAATTTCATGGAAGACAGTTTTTCCATGGACAGGGCAGTGTGGGGAAGGTGGGGATAGTTTCAGGATGAAGCTGTTCCACCTCAGATAATCAGACTTTCTATTCTTTTTTTTTTTTTTTTTTTGAGACGGAGTTTCGCTCTTGTTACCCAGGCTGGAGTGCAATGGCGCGATCTCGGCTCACCGCAACCTCCGCCTCCTGGGTTCAGGCAATTCTCCTGTCTCAGCCTCCTGAGTAGCTGGGATTACAGGCACGTGCCACCATGCCCAGCTAATTTTTTGTATTTTTAGTAGAGACGGGGTTTCACCATGTTGACCAGGATGGTCTTGATTTCTCAACCTCGTGATCCACCCGCCTCGGCCTCCCAAAGTGCTGGGATTACAGGCTTGAGCCACCGCGCCCGGCCTCAGACTTTCTATTCTTATAAGGAGCACACAACCTAGATCCCTTGCATGCACAATTCACCATAGGGTTCACACTCCTAGGAGAATCTAATGCCTCTGCTGATCTGACAGGAGTTGGAGCTCAGGCAGTAATGCTCCCTTGCTGCTCACCTCCTGCTATGCGGGCCCTTTCCTAACAGGCCATACGTGGTACCAGTCCTCAGCCTGGGGGTTGGGGACCCCAGTCTTAGAATATTTTTATCACCCCAGAAGGAAACTTCGTAATTATTAGCAGTCATTCCCCACTTCTCAAACTACCACAGCCCTAGGTAACCACTAAATCTACTTTCCCTATGTAGAGATTTGCCTGTTCTGAACATTTCATTTCAATGCAATTATACAATGTGTGGGTTTTTGTGTTTCTTACAGTTTTGTTGGCAGAAATACCTGTGAGTTTCGAGTGAGTAGGTGGTTTTCCGGGTTGCCATGGGTATTTTGGGAGGTTGTTGTCTGCCCAGGAGAAATGAGGCAGGTTAGTTTTGAAGAATGACTTAGCAGTTTCCTGGGATAGAGCCAGTTAGCAAAGACATTTTAGAATTAGACTGACTTTCCTGTTATGCAAGAGTACTAAGTAAAAGTACACGACACCCAAACTACTTTTACTGCCGAAGTTCTACAGAATCACTGAGCAACACGCTGTGGGATCATTTTGAAGTCAATGCTGTTTTGATCAAAATATGTTTGTGGCTTTTGAAAGGAAGTCTTTGGTGGGGGAAGACCAGTTATTTGACAAAGTTGATGGTCTGTTTGTTACATGTAGTTATTGTAATAACTTTTTTTTTTGACGGAGTCTCACTCTGTTGCCCAGGCTGAAGTGCAGTGGTGCAATCTTGGCTCACTGCAAACTTTCCCTCCTGGGTTCAACAATTCTCCTGCCTCAGTCTCCTGAGTAGCTGGGACTACAGGTATTTTTAGTAGAGATGGTGTTTCACCATATTGACCAGGCTGGTCTCAAACTTCTTACCTTGTGATTTGTCCGCCTTGGCCTGCCAAAGTGCTGGGATTACCGGTGTAAACCACTGCACCCAGCCTTTTTTTTTTTTTTTTTTTTGAGACAGTTTTCACTGTTGTTGCCCAGGCTGGAGTGCAATGGCACACTCCCAGGTTCAAGCAGTTCTCCTGCCTCAGCCTCCCAAGTAGCTGGGATTACAGGCACCCGCCACCACACCCAACTAATTTTTTGTATTTAGTAGAGACAGGATTTCACAATGTTGGTCAGACTGGTGTCAAACTCCTGACCTTAGGTGATCCACCTGCCTCAGCCTCCCAGAGTGCTGGGATTACAGGCATTAGCCACTGTACCCGGCCTAACATTTTTTTTAGTTAATTCACCAATATTCTATACCTTGCCTCCAAATGAAGCTCAGAATGCTTCTGTGAACTCTTGCCCGTTTGAATTCACTTTTACCTTCTCTGTATCTAATCTGTTACACCACATACTAAAATGCATAGCTATTTTCCTGCGATCAGAACAGAAAGAGTTCTCTCTCACACAGTCATTTGGGTCTCATTGCCAAAGGGATTGATATGTGATGTTTTCTTTTTTTTTTTGAGACGGAGTTTCGCTCTTGTTACCCAGCCTGGAGTGCAATGGCGCGATCTCGGCTCACCGCAACCTCCACCTCCTGGGTTCAGGCAATTCTCCTGCCTCAGCCTCCTGAGTAGCTGGGATTACAGGCACGAACCACCATGCCCAGCTAATTTTTTGTATTTTTAGTAGAGATGGGGTTTCACCATGTTGACCAGGATGGTCTCGATATCTCGACCTCGTGATCCACCCGTCTCGGCCTCCCAAAGTGCTGGGATTACAAGCTTGAGCCACCGCGCCCGGCCTGTGATGTTTTCTTGAATCATGTGCTGACCCAGAAATTACCCCATTTTCAAGTCACAAAGGAATTATCAAGTGTGATGGGCCTAGGGTCATGTGAAGGTTATGGCCATTCTTCCACAGAGTGTCAAAGTACAGAAAGTTTTTTTGAAATAAATAAAAACAGCCGACAAAATCTCAACCATTTCATTCTTATACGGTCTTAACCATCATGTATGACTCTCTTCACTGTTTGGTGAATAAAGGGGAAACTGCTCTTACTCTCCAGGGGTTTATAAACTCATAGGTGGCAACTGTATCCTAGAAGGTAAAACTCAGACAGCCAGCCATTTGGCAGCAGTCCGTGGAGCAGGCCGGCAGGAAGATAAACAATTGCTATTAGACCTGGGACTGTGGGAAGCAAGGAAACTGGGCTTTGCTTTGGCAACCTTTTTATGGAAGACTGGGAGGACTTAAAGCTCCCTAGTGAGTTTAAAGTTTGGCATTATAAGAAAAGCCAAAAAAAACAAAAAAAAAACTTAAAAATAATTAGGAATAAACAAAAAAATGTTAATCTGAAAAAGAGTGTGTTAGGATTCTTTTCATTGAGAAACGGTCAAACTGGCATAAACATAAGAGGGTGTTTATTGGCTTTTGTATCCAGAAAGTCAGTGGGTAGAGTACACATGGGTCCAGGAGCTGAAAAGATGCCATCAGTTCCCTTCATCTTTTCCCTCCCTCTCAGCTTGGCTCTCCTCTGTGTTGGTGTCTTTTTTTTTTTTTTTTTTTTTTTTTTGAGATGGAGTCTCTCACTGCCACCTGGGCTGGAATGCAGTGGCACGATCTCAGCTCATGGCAACTTCTGCCTCCCAGGTTCAAGAGAGTCTCCTGCCTCAGTCTCCTGGTAGCTGGGATTATAGGCACCCACCACCACACCATGTTAGGCTGGTCTCGAACTCCTGACCGTATGATCCCCCCACCTCAGTCTCCCAGAGTGCTGGGATTACAGACGTGAGCCACCTCACCCAGCTGGTGTCGTCCTTGGGTGGCCACTGGCAGCTCCAGGTTAATATATTCAACAGGTGGTGGGGAGGGGAATTTATCTTTCCCTAGTGTATTGTCAATGTAGGAGTCAATGTAGGTTTCAGGCTCGAATCTCATTGCCAATTCTTGAACCAATCATGGTAGGGGATGGGATGGAAGATCCTAATTGGCTAGCCTGGGATACAAGTTCACACCTGGAGGAGAAGAAAGTGGTATAGTTAGCCCATTCCACATAGACTGAGAGCAAGAAAGGGATATTTCCCCAAAAGAACACCATGGTGTTGTTACCAGACAAGAATAGATGCTATGTATAATTACATGTCTGCCCACTACAGAGAGAGTCCAGAGCTCATTTGGCCAGGATAATATGTTCACAGAAGTAAATGACTATTCTTTGCTAGAGACTAATGAAAGAAAATAGGAATAAACAATAGCAGGAGGGACTTTAGTAATACGTTTCAGAAAAGCTAGAAATAAGTCAAAGTTTTATAAAGCAAATCCCATTTTTCCACTGTTTTCCATTGCAAAGTCGTGACTACATTCCTAAAAGGAAACATCCACCTGATTTTCTGAGTTGAGAACTTCGGATTTTAGAAAGTAGTTACGGGCCAGGCATGGTGGCTTACGCATGTATTCTTAGCACTTTGGCAGCCTGAGGCAGGCGGATCACCTCAGGCTGGCCAACATGGTGAAACCCCATCTCTCCTAAAAATTCAAAAATTAGCCAGGTGTGGTGACTCATGCCTATAATCCCAGCTACTCAGGAGGCTGAGGCAGAAGAATCGCTTGAATCCTGGAGGTGGAGGTTGCAGTGAGCTGAGATCATGCCACTGCACTCCAGCTAGGTGACACAGCAAGACTCCGTCTCAAAAAAAAAAAAAAAAAAAAAAGGAGTTATGATAGCTGCATGCCTGTAATATATATCAGGCCTTGTAATATATCAGTGATATAACACCTGCCAGCATTGCAGTTGTGGAAGTCTTTTAGAACTTGGAGGCTATTTCTTTTTTTTCTTTTTTATATATATATATATATATATATTTTTTTTTTTTTTTTTTTTTTTTTTTGAGACGAAGTTTCGCTCTTGTTACCCAGGCTGGAGTGCAATGGCGCGATCTGGGCTCACCGCAACCTCCGCCTCCTGGGTTCAGACAATTCTCCTGCCTCAGCCTCCTGAGTAGCTGGGATTACAGGCACGTGCCACCATGCCCAGCTAATTTTTAGTATTTTTAGTAGAGACGGGGTTTCACCGTGTTGACCAGGATGGTCTCGATCTCTCGACCTCGTGATCCACCCGCCTCGGCCTCCCAAAGTGCTGGGATTACAGGCTTGAGCCACCGCGCCCGGCCTTTCTTTTATATTTTTTTGAGACAGGGTCTCACTCTGTCACCCAGCTCGAGTACAGTGCTGCAATCATAGCTATCTGAAGCATGGAACTCGTGAGCTCAAGCCATCCTCCTGCCTCAGCCTCTAAGTAGCTAAGACTATAGGCACACATCACCAGACCTGGCTAATTTTTAAAAAATATTTTTGTAGAGGTGGGGGGGGTCTCCCTATATTGCCCAGACTGGTTTCAAACTCCTGGCCTCAAGTGATCCTCCCACCTCAGACTCCCAAAGTGCTGGGATTGCAGGTGTGAGCCACTGCACCCAGCCCCCTTTTCTTTCTCTTAGCAAATAATTCATTTACCCCTAAGCCACAGACATTTTTTCTATGCTAGAATATTCTGTAACTCCATGTTGGACCTCCAAAGACTTCTCCATCACTTTACATAATAGAGTGAACTACAACTACAATGTCACATTTTGGCAACAGTGTTGTGCCACAGCCTGAATCTCTCTTAAGAGCAGAGCTTCTGCTTGCGTAAGATTGGAGCTCATATAGAGGGAGGTGTGGCTTAGGACCACATGCAGAGACTCCCCAGCCTCTTTGGAAGCAAGAAAAGGTGGGGGAGGGGAGGGCAGAAAGGAGGATGGGCAGACAGGTGCAGCCCTCAGCAGGTGCTCCGCCTTCACAGCTCAGCAGATGCAGCAGATAAAGAGCCCAGTGAAGAGTGTGGATGTGATTTAGAAGAGAATGGAATCACAACTTATAACATAGAAAGCAGTACGTACACTTTTCCTGCAAGGTTGTCAGTTTAAAAAGGAGCATGGTAAACTTGGATGAAAAATAAGTATAGATTTCTTAAGCTTTTATATTACTTTCACCCCATCCTCTCTTTCTTAATTCCTGAAATGTATATCAAGACTGTATATTTGAGTCTTTTTTACTCATCCATTCATTCATCCATTCATTTAATAAGCAGTTACTGAGCACCTGACATGTGCTAGGACTCTTCTAGGCATTGAGGATACAGCAGGAAACAAAAGAAAATCCTTGACTTTACAAAGTTCACATTCACAAGAAGAGCAGACAATAAGGAAATACACAACCTGTCAGGTGATATTAAGTGCTAAGACAAATGAAGCAGGGTGAGAGGGGTAAAGAGTAGCAGGGGAAGGAGCCTGCCATTTTATATGTGACAAATGTGATCTGTGAGCAGAGACATGATGGGGATTTGGGAGCAAGCTGTGAGGCCACCAGGAGGAGCAGCAGCCAAGGCACAGGGGAAGCGAAGCTGATTCCTCCGGGCCAGGATCACTTGGTCTACTTGAAAATAGCAAGGAGGCCAGAGTTGCTGGAGGACCCGAAGCAAGGGAGAGTGTTAAAATAGGAGATCAGAGAGAGAACAAAGGAAGGTGGGGGATGGGGACTGTTCATATTCAGGGGAAAAAGGAAACCACTAAGGGCTCTGGGCAGAAGAGTGTAGGAGCCTGACTTATGATTCAAACCAAATAGCTCCAGCTGCAATGGATGAAAAGGACTGAAGCAGGGAAACCCATGAGGGGATTATTGGAAAAACCCAGAGCAGAGTTGATGGGCCAGGGTGGTTAAGGTAGAAGTCAATTCTCTTCCTGGAACCCCTATTTCTACCTATTCCTTCTTCACTTTTTTCTTTTTTCTCCCTGTTCTTTACAGTGTGTAACCTTTTTTCTCCCTGAATCATAGAATTTGTATTTATATAGTTTTAAGGCTGACCAGGGGTTTTGTTCTGGATCTGTCATTATCTCTGACCTCCCTGCCATCCTATAAAGCTTGCTGAGTATGGGGCTGGGCTCAGATTATGATAACACTGTTCCAGGTTACACATTTAGAAGGCTCTGCCATGGATGGGAGAGGGGATCAGGAAGTCCTACGAAGGGAGACTCAAGGTCAGAGTCTTCCCTATTTCTGTTGATCAGGAAACTCAGCCATGAGCTTAGATCTAATATTGATCGTGTCCAGGATGCTCTGAAAATGTTTCTTTGTGGAAATTGCTCCCATCACTGGCAGTTCTACAGAGGGAAATTATACAGGAATGGAGAACTACAGCAAAGGCAGGAGGCATTGCCTGGATCATAGAATGTCAGTGCTGGGAGTGGCCATAGAGATCATATTAGGCTGGGACTAGACAAATCCAGGAGTCTCAACTACCAGGCCCATCTTTCCACTTACTATGCTGACTCTGCAAACAACAGGCAGCCCTTACTGGGAGAGCTGTAGAGATGCTTTTCAGTGTCTCTGTATTCATCCCATCACAGGATGTCTGGGTTTGCCTTTCAATCCTAAACAGTAATGAATCCTTTCTTTCTGTTTTCAACCCCAGGGGTTGCCCTGCTCTCAGATGTCTATCCTGAGAAAATCTTGCCGGACCTGTTGGCTCAATATGACAGCAGCAAAGACAAGCACACACCAGAGACCAGAATGAAGGTCGGGGAAATCCTAATGCGAATCGTCAGGGCGTTGGGTGAGTTTTCTTCTTCCATCCACCTGGAAAAGGGTGGAGGAGCAGTGTGACTTGGAACCAAAGTGTGTGTACCTGCGGGTTTGTTACACTAGCATGGTGAGGGTAGTGTGAGGGCTGGGATGAACTAGTACCCATTTAGAATTTAGGAAATGCCTAGATGCCCACTATGAAACTGAAAGCAGCAATATCCTTTTTCTTAAAACTGCTTTGTCTCTGGTGAGGTGTGGTGACTTATGCCTATAATCCCAGCACTTTGGGAGGCTGAGGCACGTGGATCACTTGAGGTCAGGAGTTGGAGACCAGCCTGGTCAACATGGTGAAACCTTGCCTCTACTAAAAATTCAAAATTAGCTGGGCATGGTGGTGCATGCCTATAGTCCCAGCTACTCGAGAGGCTGAGGCAGGAGAATTGCTTAAACCTGGGAGGTGGAGGTTGCGGTGAGCCAAGATTGTGCCACTGCACTCCAGCCTGGGCAACAGAACGAGACTCTGTTTCAAAAACAACAATCAGAAAAAAAAAAAAAAAAAAAAAAACTGCTTAGTCTCCTTCTCTCTGAGCTGTGTTGGGCCCTGATTTTTAATGGAGATGGAATGAGAAGTCCCACACTTGTTGAGCAGCAGCAAACACAAAAAGAAGAGGAATGTCAGGTGGGCACCGTGGCTCACACCTGTAATCTCAGCACTTTGGGAAGATCGCTTTAGGCCTGGCAGGAGTTCAAGACCAGCCTGGGTAACATGGCAAAAGCCCATCTCTACCGAAAATTAGCCAGGCGTGGTGGTACACGCTGTAGTCCCAGCTACTCAGGAGGCTGAGGTGGGAGGATCACCTGAGCCTGGGAGGTCGAGGCTGCAGTGAGGAGTGATTGTACCACTGCACTCCAGCCTGGGCAACAGAGCGAGACTCTCTCAGAATAAAGAAGAGGAATGTCAAGCAGGGAAGGAAGAGTGCTGACTCTTGTTGAATGTCTGCTGTGTGCTAGGTTATCCATATATATAATCTCATCTAATTTCCCAACAAATCTTATAAAGAGGCTGTTATCAAACCCTTCGTTTTATAGATGAATAAACTGTAGCTTAAACACCTTCAGCAATTTGTCCAAGACTCTTTCAGCTGGTAAGTGAATAGTGTTGAGAATTGAACCACCAACGTGAAGGAAGTTGCAATAGGCTGTATAAGCTGAGGGTAGTAGTTAAGGGATAGGCTCTAGACACACTTCCTCAGTTCAAATCCTGAACTGCTGCTGCATTTTTTTTTTTTTTTTGTAGAGGTAGAGTCTCACTATGTTTTCAGGCTAGTCTTAAACTCATGGGCACAAGTGATCCTCCCACCTCAGCCTCCCAAAGTGCTGGGATTATAAGCCTGAGCCATTGTGCCTGGCCTCTGAACTGCTTCTTATTGGCTGTGTGATCGAGGAAATGCTTCACTGACCAGCTGTGTGGTCAGGGAAATGTTTGTTTCTTTTTTCAAGACAGAATCTTACTCAGTTGCCCAGGCTGGAGAGCAGTGGCACATTCATGGCTCACTGTAGCCTCAACCTCCTGGGCTCAAGCAATTGTCCCTCATAGCTGGGAATACAGGCATGTGCCACTATGCTCAGCTAATTTTCTATTTTTTTGTAGAGACAGAGTCTCACTGTCTTGCCCAGGCTGGTCTCAAACTCCTGGACTTAAGCAGTCCTCCTGTCTCTGTGTTGTGCCCAACTGAGGGGAATGTTTCTTAACCTTGGGTCCTGAGTGTTCTAATGTGTAAAATGATTATATTATTGGTTTGGTTTTTGTTGTTGTTGTTGTTATTTTTGCAACAGGGTTTCCCTCTGTTGCTCACAATGGAGTTCAGTGGCACTGCCATGACTCACTGTAGCCTTGACTTCTGAGGCTATGATTCTTCTACCTCAGCCTTCTGAATTGCTGGGACTAGAGGTGCATGCTGCCACACCTGGCTAATTTTTTTTTTTTTTTTTTTTTTTTTTTTGAGACGGAGTTTCGCTCTTGTTACCCAGGCTGGAGTGCAATGGCGCGATCTCGGCTCACCGCAACCTCCGCCTCCTGGGTTCAGGCAATTCTCCTGCCTCAGCCTCCTGAGTAGCTGGGATTACAGGCACACGCCACCATGCCCAGCTAATGTTTTGTATTTTTAGTAGAGACGGGGTTTCACCATGTTGACCAGGATGGTCTCGATCTCTCGACCTCGTGATCCACCCACCTCAGCCTCCCAAAGTGCTGGGATTACAGGCTTGAGCCACCGCGCCCGGCTTTAATTTTTGTATTTTTGTAGAAATGGGGGTTTCACCATGTTGCCCATGCTGATCTTGAACTCCTGGCCTCAAGCAGTCTTTGCCTCCCGTCTCAACCTCACAAAGTGCTGGGATTACAGGCATGAGCAGCTATGTCCAGCCAGAATGAGGATATTAGTAACACTTACTCCTAGGGCTGTTGTAAAGATTAAATACGGTAATTCTTACAGTGGTGTTTTACATACAATAAGGGTTAAGCAAAACTTTATTTTTCCCTACGTGACAAAGATTTAAAAAATTTTTTAAGATTAAAAATGAAGGAAAACAAATATTTTTTGCTGTTTATTGAATGCTCATATGGAGCTAGGAGGTGGGACCCTAGGGAACAAGGACAAAGGAAACAGTAGTTTATTCTTAAGAGAGAGGTTAAAGTAAGACTAATTTCTCCATAAGCCAGCAAGTACACTTTGGATTTTTTTTTTTTTTTTGAGACGGAGTTTCGCTCTTGTTACCCAGGCTGGAGTGCAATGTCACGATCTTGGCTCACCGCAACCTCCACCTCCTGGGTTCAGGTAATTCTCCTGCCTCAGCCTCCTGAGTAGCTGGGATTACAGGCAAGCGCCACCATGCCCAGCTGGTTTTTTGTATTTTTAATAGAGACAGGGTTTCACCATGTTGACCAGGATGGTCTCGATCTCTTGACCTCGTGATCCACCCGCCTTGGCCTCCCAAAGTGCTGGGATTACAGGCGTGAGCCACCGTGCCTGGCTCACTTTGGATATTTTTATACTGGCTATATAACGAAGAATTGAGAGAAGATTCCTTTCTTTAACTTGTGCTTCATAGACTTAACCATTAACTGTCACACTGAATATCACTAGAAGCCTTAAAATAAGGCAAAACAATCTCTATATCATGCTAGTTCCCTAGCCACACCTTGTCTTCCTGCCAGTAGATCATGGTGCAAAATCAGCAGGAGCCTTTTTTCTTTCCATTAAAAAAAACTTAGGTATTACATATATACAGTAAAGTACATAAAGTATATGATTTTTTTTTCTTTTTGAGACAGGGACTTGTTCACTTGCCCAGGCTGGAGTGCAATGGTGCAATCATGGCACACTGCATCCTTGACTTCTCAGTCTCAGGTGATCTGCCTGCCTCTGCTTCCTGTGTAGCTAGGACCACAGGTGTGTGCCACCACACCCAGCTATTTATTATAAATTTTTATTTATTTATTTATTTATTTATTTATTTATTTATTTATTTTGAGACAGAGTTTCACTCTTGTTACCCAGGCTGGAGTGCAATGGCGTGATCTCGGCTCACCGCAATCTCCGCCTCCTGGGTTCAGGCAATTTTCCTACCTCAGCCTCCTGAATACCTGGGATTACAGGCACGTACTACCATGCCCAGCTGATTTTTTTTTGTATTTTTAGTAGAGATGGGGTTTCACCATGTTGACCAGGATGGTCTCGATCTCTTAACCTCGTGATCCACCCGTATTATAAATTTTTTATAGAGATGGGGTCTTACTATGTTACCCAGATAATCTCAAACTCCTGGGCTCAAGCGATCCTCCCACCTGCACCTCCCAGGGTGCTGAGATTAAGGCATAAACCACAGCACCCAGCCTGAATTATATGAATTTTTTTTTTCCTTGAGACAGAGTCTCACCCTGTCACCCAGCCTGGAGTGCAGTAGCACAATCTCAGCTCACTGCAACCTCCACCTCCCAGGTTCAAGCGATTCTCCAGGCTACAGCCTCCTGAGTAGCTAAGTGCCACCACATCCAGCTAATTTTTGTATTTTTAGTATAGATGGGGTTTCATCATGTTAGCCAGGCTAGTCTTGAACTCCTGACCTCAGGTGATCCACCTGCCTCTGCCTCACACAGTGCTGGGATTACAGGCATGAGCCACTGCGCCTGGCCAAGTATTTGAATTTTAAGAATATAGCTTTATGATTCTTTATTTACCACTACAAAGATCAATATAGTGAAACTTCTAGTAACTTCGAATAAAGTTTCCTTTCGTTCCTTCCTAATCTGTACCAGCCCCACAAGTAAGCACTATTCTGACTTTCTATCATCATTAATTTATTTTGATTGTTCTTGAACCTCATTTTAATGGAATTAAACCCACATGTTTTCACTAGGCTGAGAGATCTGTACACTTGTGTAGACCTGGGTCAAATTGTGGGGAGTAGAAGTACTTTATAGGTTGTGCTGTCTACTGCACTTCCCATTGCCTCACATCAGGAGGCACATCATGTGTGGTTTTCTCACTTTTGGTGATGTTGAGATTGAGCAGTGTTGTTTCCAGTAAGATACATCTGTTATAAACATCCCTGTCAACCTTCATCCTAATATGGTTTCAGTTTTTTGCTACTCTGAATTACTACTGAGATTAATATTTTTGTAGCCACATCTTTGTGTAGATTCATGATAATTTCCTAGGAAACATTTTTTTTTTTTTTGAGACAGAGTCTCAAATTTATTTTTAGTAGAGATGGGGTTTCACCATGTTGGCCAGGATGGTCTTGATCTCCTGACCTTGTGATCCGCCTGCCTCAGCCTTTTTAAGTGCTGGGATTACAGGCGTGAGCCACCACGCCCTGCTCAGGAATATTTTTAAAGGTATTTATTACTAAACTGTTTTCTAGAAAGGTTGTGCCAGTTTACATTATCAATATTTGTCTCTACCCTCAAAAGTACTATATATTCTGTGTATTATTATTTAAAAAAAAATTTATCAAGAAGGTATCTGAAGGAATGCTATCTTATTTTTATGTATTTAATTGATAAGGTTAAATATTTTCCATATATTTACTAGCGATTTTGTATATATGGAGGGCGTGCATATGTGTGTGAGAGTTACCTAGTCTGTTGTTTTTTTGAGTATTGATTTTGTTGCTTGATTTTTAAAAGCTTTATGTGGCCGGACGCAGTGCCTCACACCTGTAAATCCAGCACTTTGGGAGGCCAAGGCGGGTGGATCACGAGGTCAGGGGTTGGAGACCAGCCTAGTCAAGATGGTGAAACCCTGTCTCTACTAAAAATACAAAAATTAGCCAGGCGTGGTGGCGGGTGCCTGTAATCGCAGCTACTTGGGGGGCTGTGGCAGGAGAATTGCTTGAACCCAGGAAGCAGAGGTTGCAGTGAGCTGAGACTGTGCCACTGGGCAGCAGAGTGAGACTCCATCTCAAAAAAAAAAAAAAAAAGCTTTATGTATTTAAAGATCTTGAACCATTGACATTTATATTGTAAATATTTTTCTTTTAGTTCTGTTCATATTTTCTGTTTCATTTTGGTTTTGACACACAAGTTTTTTTTTTTTTTTTGAGACGGAGTTTCACTCTTGTTACCCAGGCTGGAGTGCAATGGGGCGATCTCGGCTCACCGCAACCTCCGCCTCCTGGGTTCAGGCAATTCTCCTGCCTCAGCCTCCTGAGTAGCTGGGATTACAGGCACACACCACCATGCCCAGCTAATTTTTTGTATTTTTAGTAGAGACGGGGTTTCACCTTGTTGACCAGGATGGTCTCGATCTCTCGACCTCGTGATCCACCCGCCTCGGCCTCCCAAAGTGCTGGGATTACAGGCTTGAGCCACCGTGCCCGGCCAACACACAAGTTTTTAATCTCGGTGTAGGTAAATCTTTTTCCTTATAATTTTTCTCTTATATGGAGAAGAGCTTTCCCAAACCATGATTACATAAGTATGAAGCTGTCTGTCTGTCTGTCTGTCTATCTATTTATCTTCTTTTTTAAATAGGGTCTTGCTATGTTGCCTAGGCTGGACCTGAACTCCTGGGCTCAAGCAGTCCTCCTGCCTCAGCCCCATGATTAGTTGAATTTATGGATATGAACCACTGCACCCAACTTTATATATATATTTTTTCTTTATTTTTCTTAGAGACAGGGACTTGCTATGTTGCTCAGGCTAGTCTCAAACTCCTGGCTTCAAGCCATCCTCCTGCCTCAGCCTCACAGTTAGCTGAGATCACAGGCACAAGCCACTGTGCCCAGCTAGGCTTTGTGTATTTGTGTATGTATATCTATATCTATATCTATCTATCTATCTTTTTTTTTTTTTTTTTTTGAGACGGAGTTTTGCTCTTGTTACCCAGGCTGGAGTGCAATGGCGCGATCTCGGCTCACCGCAACCTCCGCCTTCTGGGTTCAAGCAATTCTCCTGCCTCAGCCTCCTGAGTAACTGGGATTACAGGCACGCGCCACCATGCCCAGCTAATTTTTTGTATTTTTAGTAGAGATGGGGTTTCACCATGTTGACCAGGATGGTCTCAATCTCTCAACCTCGTGATCCACCCACCTTGGCCTCCCAAAGTGCTGGGATTACAGGCTTGAGCCACCGCGCCCGGGCCTCTATCTATCTATCTATCTATCTATCTATCTATCTATCTACATTTTGAGATAGGATCTCTCTTTCTCACCCAGGCTAGAGTGCAGTGGGGCAATCATACCTTATGACGACCTCAAACTCCTGGGTTCAAGTGATCCTCCCACCTCAGCATCCTGAGTAGCTGGAACTATAGGTGCATGCCACCACGCCCAGCAAGGCTTTATATATTTTTGTCTACTTTTCAATGTAGAAAATATTGTGGAAGGATTTTGGTTCAGTCCCTTTTATTTAAGGAACAATTCAGGAGTTTTTGTACTCCTAGAAATTTAATCTTAACATGTTGTTAAATTACCAATCATTCCAAATGTTTTTCCATCTGTTTCCTCTTATGTGGTCCAATGTCAATGTTGACAATAACTTGTGGATTGTTATGTGTCATTGCATTTCTTTCTTTTTTTTTTGAGCAGAAGTCTTGCTCTGTGGCCAGGCTGGAGTACAATGGCACGGTCTCGGCTCAATGCAACCTCCTCCTCCCCGGTTCAAGCAATTTTCCTGCTCAGCCTCCTGTTTAGCTAGGATTACAGGCACGCACCACCACACCTGGCTTATTTTTGTATTTTCAGTAGGGACAGGGTTTCACCATGTTGGCCAGGGTGGTCTCAAACTCCTGACCTCAGGTGATCCACCCACCTCGGCCTCCTAAAGTGCTGGAATTACAGGCGTGAGCCACCACGCCTGGCCCATTGCATTTCTTAAAACTTCTTTTTTTTATATTTATATATATATATTTTTTTGAGACGGAGTTTTGCTCTTGTTACCCAGGCTGGAGTGCAATGGCGCAATCTCGGCTCACCGCAACCTCCGCCTCCTGGGCTCAGGCAATTCTCCTGCCTCAGCCTCCTAAGTAGCTGGGATTACAGGCACGCGCCACCACGCCCAGCTAGTTTTTTTGTATTTTTTTTAGTAGAGACGGGGTTTCACCATGTTGACCAGGATGGTCTCGATCTCTCGACCTCGTGATCCACCCGCCTTGGCCTCCCAAAGTGCTGGGATTACAGGTGTGAGCCACCGCGCCCGGCCAAAATTTCTTTTTTTTTTTTTTTTAATTCTTCAGCTAAGACAGCGGAAGAGGTGATTTATTTTATGGTTGTTACACTCGGTCACAAGTAAACACAGAAATAGTCCAGAATGTCACAGGTCCAGGGCAAAGGACCAACATGGGCAGTTTTGGTTATGAGCAAGGTGGGTCTCAGAGGTGATCAACGATCAGATGGCGATGAAGTTCTAGATCCATTGAGACAAGCTCTAGACAGTAGCATGCAGTCCCACAACTTGTACCAGCATCCCCAGCGTCTGGCATTCCATGTTTCTGCTCCTGTGGCCTCCACGGTGCAACAAACTAGCGGTTTACTTGGACCTCTGCCTCATCTTTCTTCTTTTGCGCTTCAGCCTGCGCGTTCGTTTCTTCCTCCACTTGGCTCTCATGGCGCAGAGGTTTCCAAAAAAAATGGCGCTAAGGCTGAGAGCCAAAACTTCTTTAAAAATATATGCCAGGTGGCTGGGCACGGTGGCTCACGCCTGTAATCCTAGCACTTTGGGAGGCCGAGGCGGGTGGATCACGAGGTCGAGAGATCGAGACCATCCTGGTCAACATGGTGAAACCCCGTCTCTACTAAAAATACAAAAAAAATTAGCTGGGCATGGTGGCACACGCCTGTAGTCCCAGCTACTTGGGAGACTGAGGCAGAATTGCTTCAACCCAGGAGGCGGAGGTTGCGGTGAGCCAAGATCGCACCATTGCACTCCAGCCTGGGTAACAAGAGTGAAACTCCGTCTCAAAAAAAAAAAAAAAATATATATATATATATATATATATGCCAGGTGCAGTGGCTCACGCCTGTAATCATAGCACTTTGGGAGGCTGAGGCAGGTGGATCACGAGGTCAGGAGTTCAAGACCAGCCTGGCCAACATGGCAAAACCCCATCTCTACTAAAAATACAAAACTTAGCTGGGCATGGTGGCGTGTGCCTGTAATCCCAGCTACTTGGGAGGCTAAGGCAGGAGAATTACTTGAATCAGGACTGGGAGGCAGAGGTTGCAGTGAGCCGAGATCACACCACTGCACTCCAGTCTGGGCTACAGAGTTTTATCTCAAGGAAAAAAAACATATTTTCTGTTTACTAATATGTTCCTGATATTACAGTTACTGCACCCAAGATAATGAATTGGTTGGGATGTTACTTGGCAAATTGAATTAAATCAAAAGGAATTATTAAATGCATCTTTGTGGGTATTTTCTTTTAAGATTGCCTAGAGAATTAATATGATCTGCTGTAGACCACACTTCTTTCTCACATATGCCTGACTTGGAATGCTGCCGAATTCAAAACTTTTTGAGCACTGACACAACACACTCAAAGGAAATGCTCATTGGAGCATTTTGGATTTTAGGATTAGGGATGCTCAACCAGTATATTCTACAAATATTTCAAACTCCCAGAAAATTTCAAAATCTGAAAAACTGAAGCATTTCTATCCCAAGTGTTTCGGATAAGAGATACTGAGCCTATATCTTCTCGTTCTTTGGCAGTGTCTGGAGACACTTTTGGTTGTTAGAACTGTCTGGGGAGGGGATTGTTATGGCATGTAGTAGAGGCCCAGGATACTGCCAAACATCCTAAAATGCATCGGATGGCCACCTACAACAAAGAAGCCAACTCAAAATGACAGTAAGGCCCCTGTTGAAACACCTTGTTCTAGAGGCCATGTAGGCCATTCTATTTCTCACAAATGTGTTAAATCCAGGGCTGCCACATATAATTACACAGGTTGTTCACAGCTGTATAAACTCCTAGGGGCCTTATTATATAAATGGCGTGCCTTGGAGTTGTATAATATGCAACCTGTGCAGTCATCGTGCTGACCCTAACTAAATCCTAGCCTATCTCATATATATATATATATATTTTTTTTTTTTTTTGAGACAGAGTCTCACTTTGTCGCCCAGGGTAGAGTACAGTGGCACACTCTTGGCCCACTACAACTTCTGCCTCCCGGGTCAAGTGATTCTCCTGCCTCTGCCTCCGAGTAGCTGGGATTATAGGCACCCGCCACCACACCCAGCTAATTTTTGCATTTTTAGTAGAGTCAGGATTTCGCTATGTTGGCCAGGCTGGTCTCAAACTCCTGACATCAAGTGATCTGCCCACCTCGGCCTCCCAAAGTGCTGGGTTTGCAGGCACAAACCATCACACCCAGCCTTTTCTTCTATTTTGGAGAGACAGGTTCTATTACAGCCAGGCTGGTCTTGATCTCCTGGGCTCAAGCAATCCTCCCACCCTGGCCTCCCAAAGTGTTGGGATTACAGGCATGAGCCATGGTGCCCAACCCTCTATTTCACATCTTGATTTGCATTTCAGATTGGCATCTCATTGAGGAGAGTTTGAAAAAAATTATTCATTCATTTCCGTAACACATTTACAAATCCTTGTTTGGGCATGAGAGCTCTTTACATGGCTAATTTAATCTATTTTATACCAATCTTATTAGCATAATTTTAATTGGTAGCCTTGTGCAATCTGCTAGATATGGGGGTATGTCCTTATTAGAACCTGTAGCCACCTTTGTATATATGCCTCTTACCCTTTATTTCCTTCCTTTTAATGGACCATAAAATGAATATACCATAAAGTATATTTTTAAATTATCCTTTGTATTTAGAGAATATTTCATGTTCTTTGCTAATATTTATTTCTCCTCCAAAAGAATCAGGAGAGAAAATAAGTGAAGTTGGGTTTTTTTGGTTTTTGTTGTTTAGATGCTGGGTTGCTCCTGTATCACATCAGGATGCCTCAGATTTGCAGGTCTTGTTATTTCTTTATTTCTTTTTTTTAGAGACCAGTACCCAGGCTGGTCTCAAACTCCTGGCATCAAATGATCCTTCTGCCTTGCTTGGCCTTTCAAAGTGCTGGGATTACAGGCACGAGCCACCACACTGGGCTAAAGTTACATTTTATTTGTATGTGGATCTCATTTGGATACCTAGCTTGAGTCAGAAGTCCTTGATAGAAAAACAATTTATTTCTACATCTGCCTAAAGTAACTCCCAGATATTCTCTGAATTCTAATTTAGTTTCCTGTTTTTGTCAAGTTCTTTTTTTTTTTTTTTGAGACGGAGTTTCGCTCTTGTTACCCAGGCTGGAGTGCAATGGCGTGATCTTGGCTCACCGCAACCTCCGCCTCCTGGGTTCAAGCAATTCTCCTGTCTCAGCCTCCTGTGTAGCTAGGATTACAGGCACGAACCACCATGGCCAGCTAATTTTTTGTATTTTTTAGTAGAGATGGGGTTTCACCATGTTGACCAGGATGGTCTCGATCTCTCGACCTCGTGACCCACCCACCTCGGCGTCCCAAAGTGCTGGGATTACAGGGTTGTCAAGTTCTAAGTTGTATAAATTCCTGGGTTATTTGGTTGCTTTTTTTTTTTGAGATAGAATCTCACTCTGTTGCCAGGCTGGAGTACAGTGGCATGATCTCTATTCACTGCAACCTTCGCCTCCCAGGTTCAAACAGTTCTCCTGCCTTAGCCTCCCGAGTAGCTGAAACTACAGGCGTGTGCCATTACACCCGGCTAATTTTTGTATTTTTAGTAGAAACAGGGTTTTACCATGTTAGCCAGGATGGTCTTGATCTGCTGATCTCCTGATCTGCCCGCCTCGGCCTCGGCCTCCCAAAGTGCTGGCATTACAGGTGTGAGGCACTGAGCCCGGCCTGGCTGCTCTTTCTAATGCTCAAAATTCTTTATCTTGAAAATACTTTTTTTTTTTTTTTCTTAATCCTGGAAATGGGATATTAATGTAGTTCAGTTCAGAAACATTTATTGAGTAGCTACTGAGTGGTGGGTTCTGTGCCTGTAGCTGGAAACAGGAGCATGAAAAAGCAGTGGTCTCTTCCTGCAAGGAGCTTATCATGAAGGGAGAGGTCAACTCATACACAAATCGTCATGGTAAGGAGCCCGGCCCATGTAGGGTGAGGCCTGCATAGAGTATTATGGGACACAGAAGAAATGGTCATGTCTGTCCTTTTTCCTGTCCAAACCCTGCCGTTGAGTATGGCAGTGTGCTATAAGGCTACATCAGTTCCTCATCGTCATTACAGCACAGCAGGTCAGTTTTTGAAAAACAGCTTTTGTATGATAGTTTTCAGAGATTTCCATTTCTTTTTTTTTTTTTTTTTTTTTTGAGACGGAGTTTCGCTCTTGTTACCCAGGCTGGAGTGCAATGGCACGATCTCGGCTCACTGCAACCTCCGCCTCCTGGGCTCAGGCAATTCTCCTGCCTCAGCCTCCTAAGTAGCTGGGATTACAGGCACGCGCCACCACGCCCAGCTGGTTTTTTGTATTTTTAGTAGAAACGGGGTTTCACCATGTTGACCAGGCTGGTCTCAATCTCTCGACCTCGTGATCCACCCGTCTCGGCCTCCCACAGTGCTGGGATTACAGGCTTGAGCCACTGCGCCCGGCTGAGATTTCCATTTCATAGCACAGGCTTAAATTCAGATGAAAAGGTAGGTTAGAAGTGTGAATAATTGAATACCAGTCTGAGAGTTTAGCATTCATGGATTTCAGCAGCAATAAACAACAGTGAAGGGTTAGAGCTCACGTATTTTTAAAGGAGAAATTTTCATCAAAATTCAGAGGATCAAATGAAATGCTCCCTGCGGAGTCTGCCTGGGCTGGCATCACTGTAGTTCAATTCAACAAACATTTATATTAATATAAATGGAAATACTAATATGGCCTGAATTGAGGAAATCCAGACTAAATAACTATTTTTCCCTTCCTGTTTCTCTTTTTCTTTCTCACGTTAATTTTTTGATGGCTGTAACTTATTACTAATATAATAAGGGGAGGAGAAGAGTCTATAGATTGAGCTACAGTTCCTCATTATATTAGACAGTTTGGGGTTTTTTTTGTTTTGTTTTGTTGTGTTTTTGAGATATAATCTTGCTCTGTTCCCCAGGCTAGCGTACAGTGGTGCCATCACTGGCTCACTGGAGCTTCCACTTCCTGGCCTCAAACCATTATCCCACCTCAGTCTCCCGAGTAGCTAGACTATAGGTGTGCCTCACCATGCCCAGCTAATGTTTTAAAATTTTTTGTAGATAAGGGGTCTCACTGTGTTGCCAAGGCTATTCTCAAACTCCTGAGTTCAAGTGATCCACCTGTGTCAGCCTCTCATAGTATTGGGATCACAGGTATGCACCACCACACCTGGCCCTGAAAAATATTTTAAAGTATAAAAAAGTAATACCCACATATAATTGCACTTTGGAGTAACCACTCTTTGTTGACATTTTGATGAATTTCCTTCAAGTTTTTGTTTTTTTCTCAGAATTGTAATTACATTGTATGTGTATATATATATATATATATATATATATATATATATATATATGCTGCTTTTTTTTTCTTGGTTAACATTATTTGTAAGTACTTTCCTATGTCATTAAATATTTCTTTGTTATTGTTGTTAATTTTTTAAAATAGAGATGGTGTCTCACTGTGTTGCCCAGGCTGGTCTCCAACACCTGGGCTCAAGTGACCCTCCTGCCTCAGCCTCCCAAAGTGCTGGGATTACAAGCATGAACTACCAAGCCTTGCCTATTTCTTGAAAATATAATTTTGATTATATTATAATCAAATTATATAACTACCTGGATTTATTATAATTTAATTATCTCTGGGAAGATATTATTGTTTAATTAGGTTGTTTCCAGGTGATTACCTTTACATATAACTCCTTTTGGTGATTATTTGGTACTTTCCTTGGGATTGGTTCCTACAAGAGAAATTATTAGTTCAACATATACCTCTTGGTATTTAGTGCCAGCCACGTGCAGTGACTCATGCCTGTAATCCTAGCACTTTGAGAGGCTGAGGCAGGCAGATTGCTTGAGCCCAGGAGTTCAAGACCAGCCTGGACATGGCTGGTCGCCATGTCTACACATGTCGCCATCTCTACACAAAAATACAAAAATTAGCTGGAGGGTGTGGTGGCAGGCGCCTGCAGTACCAGCTACTCAGGAAGCTGAGGTGGGAAGATTACCTGAGCCCAGGAGGTCAAGGCCGCGGTGAGCCATGATGGTGCCATTGCACTCCAGGCTGCATGACAGAGTGAGACCCTTTCTCAAAAATAATAATAATAAATAATGTAGTTTAAAAAGATATTTAGGGCTGGGCGCAGTGGCTCACGCCTGTAATCCCAGTACTTTGGGAGGCCAAGGCAGGTGGATCACAAGGTCAAGAGATCGAGACCATCCCAGTCAACATGGTGAAACCCCGTCTCTACTAAAAATACAAAACATTAGCTGGGCATGGTGGTGCGTGCCTGTAATCCCAGCTACTCAGGAGGCGGAGGTTGCGGTGAGCTGAGATTGCGCCATTGCACTCCAGCCTGGGTAACAAGAATGAAACTCTGTCTCAAAAAAAAAAAAGATATTTAGTGCCAAACTGTCCTCCAGAAACATATAGTCTTGTCAGCAGTGAATTAGACTGCTAATATCTCATAGAGAAAAACTATTTCATGGCTTCAGACTAAATTTTTTGGAGTTTTTTGGCTTTTTTTCTTTCTCTTCTGACACCTTTGGTATAGACTGTTTAACCCTGACCAGCCATCTCCAAAATGTGCAACTTTGCTCCCAGAATCAAGGGCCTGTCAGAGGAGGTGAGTGGGTGGAAGCGGGGAGAGAGGGACTGAGGGATGCATGACTCAGTGCGAACCCTTTGCTGCCCTGGAAAAGCAACTCAGAGCTGGTGGTGTCAGCATGACGTACAAAGAACAGCACTTCTTAATTATTTTTAGAGGCAGAATGTAGCCTTGTAATCAGCAAGCTCAGACAAGTTCTGGTTTACTCTAATCCAGAGACTTTTAAAAGTCAGAGCAAAAATAGCCGTATTCATGTTGCTCCATCTAAAGAATTTGCTTTTAGGAGAGATCAGGAATCCATATTTTGAATGAGGACTGAAGGGTGAGAATTAAATCTCTCTCTTCTGTTGTATGTCACGGTAAGTAGAGTGACCCCCAGGAATCCTGAGGCAAAGCAGCTCCTCAGATTATTTTCTAGGAAAAGAGTGAGTCCTAGGCTTCATGGTGTGTTTCTAGCTGTAAAACACGGTGTGTTTCTAGCTGATTCAGTGTGCTTTGTCGGCTCTTTTCCGTGTCACCTGCTTGAATTGTGTGTTTTAGTTTAACAATCACTTTACTCCCTCAGTTCATCCAAGCAGTGGTCCCAGATCTCAAATGGCTTCTTCAGCTTCAGGATGAAGCCATAATCCAATTTTAGGAAACCTATCATCTGGGCCAAGCACACTGGCTAACACCTGTAATCCCAGCACTTTGGGAGGCTGAGGCAGTCAGGTCACTTGAGATCAGGAGTTTAAGACGAGCCTGGCCAATAGGGTGAAACCCCATCTCTACTAGAAATACAAAAATTAACCAGGTGTGGTGGTACACGCCTATAATCCCAGCTACTCCGGAGGGTGAGGTAGGAGAATCGCTTGAACCTGGGAGGCAGAGGTTGCAGTGAGCCAAGATTAAGCCACTGCACTCCAGCCTGGCAATAGATCGTGACCCCATCATCTGTCTAGAGTGGAGCAAATTCAGCCCCAAATTCTGCTCTGACACATACCTTCTTCTAGCCGGTTGGATAAAACAAGGGAAAATTGAATAATTGGATTTGTCTAGCAGGCTACCACGACTTCCAGTTGACTTCACCTGGTAATTAAGATGAGGGAGGAAGTTTTAAACAGCTGCATAATATTTTATAGGGATGGCCATACTGCAGTTGACGTTATTTATTCAACTGAGTATCTACTTTTTTCTGTTTTTTTCCTGTGATATACAGCACTGCAATATAAATTCTTATCTATGTGCACTAATAAAAATATATTTTTATATGTGTATATCTTGTATACATGTATGTGTTAAAGTACTAGAACCTTTATTTCTGTTGGATTGATATTCACCGAAGTGGAATTACTATGTCATAGGTTAATTTATATTTTAAATTGTTGTTTTGTTGTTTTTGAGACAGTCTTGGTCTGACTCCCAGTTGGCGTGTAGTGGCAGGATCTCGGCTCACTGCAGCCTCTGCCTCCTGGGTTCAAGCGATTTTCATGCCTCAGCCTCCCGTGTAGCTGGGACTACAGGCGTGTGCCACCATCCCTGGCTAATTTTTACATTTTTAGTAGAGACAGGGTTTTGCCATGTTGCCCAGCCTGGCCCCGAACTCCTAGGCTCAAGTGATCTGCCTGCCTTGGCCTCTCAAAGTGCTGGATTTATAGACATGAGCCACTGCACCCAGCCTTTAAATTGTTTATACACTAACAGAGCTTGTCCTAAAATTTTAAGTGACATGGGACTTTTTAAGCCATCTGCTATGTCTTTTGTCAAATAAAGAAAAATATCTTTTGTAAACTATGTTTGTTCAAAGTGGATGGATGAAGAAAGTCCTCCTTTTATATTGTTTTGTTGTTTGTCCTGATGGCATTGTGGGAAAAAATTTGTTTTGTGGTTTTCACTTGTATTTTCCTGGTGATTAAGTATACTGAGCATCTTTTCATATTCTTATTTTCTATTTATGTATCTCTTTTGTGAAGAAACTGTGGAGATCTTTTTGCGTTTTTTAATTGGGCTAGTTATAGTCTTATTATTGAGTTGTGAGAATTCTTTATATGTAGTGGAACCTCTCTTGACCCCACATCTCCTTCTAACTATCACCCTAGTTATCTGGTCTGCCCCAGAGTAAAATTCTTGGAAAAACTGTCTGCCTTACTGCCTCCACTTCCTCCCTCCCCATTCTCTTCCCAGGTCACTCTAATCTGTCTTTCATCCTCAACATTCCCTTATCCACCTAAATATTGGCAAGCCAGTGATCAATTATTCATCCTCATATTACTCGAGTTGCCAGTAGCACTTGATATGTCTGACCATCTCTCCTTTTTTTTTTTTTTGGAGACCGAGTTTCACTCTGTCACCCAAGCTGGAGTGCGGTAGCACGATCTCAGCTCAGTGCAACCTCCACCTCTTGGGTTCAAGCAGTTCTCTGCCTAAGCCTCCTGAGTAGCTGGGTTTACAGGCACCCACCACCACACCCAGCTAATTTTTGTATTTTTAGTAGAGACAGGGTTTCATCAACTTGGCCAGGCATGAGCCACCTGCCTGGCTGATCATCCCTCCTTTTTGAAATGTCTTCTTCTCCAGGCTTTCCTGACAATAGGCATGCCTTATTCTCCTGATGCTTCATGGCTGCTCTTGCTCAATTTTCTTTGCTGGCTCCTCCCCCACTAACAGATTTCCCAAGTTTGGAGTCCCTCAGGCTCTGGCCTTGGTCCTCTACTCTCTTCCATGCACATAGTGTTACTCAAGACATTAACTTTTATGAAGCCCATTTTATAAGAGTTTTTTTGTTGTTGTTGTTTGTTTGTTTGTTTGTTTTTTGAGACGGAGTTTCGCTCTTGTTACCCAGGCTGGAGTGCAATGGCATGATCTCGGCTCACCGCAACCTCCGCCTCCTGGGTTCAGGCAATTCTCCTGCCTCAGCCTCCTGAGTAGCTGGGATTGCAGGCACGTGCCACCACACCCAGCTGATTATTTGTATTTTTAGTAGATACAGGGTTCACCATGTTGACCAGGATGGTCTTGATCTCTTGACCTCGTGATCCACTCGCCTCGGCCTCCCAAAGTGCTGGGATTACAGGCTTGAGCCACCGCACCCAGCCCAATTTTTTGTATTTTTAGTAGAGACGGGGTTTCACCATATTGACCAGGATGGTCTCGTTCTCTTGACCTCGTAATCCACCTGCCTCAGCCTCCCAAAGTGCTGGGATTACAGGCGTGAGCCACCACGTCCGGCCCTATAAGGGTTTTTAATAGAAAGTTTATACTGTTTGTGTCCTAAGGAATTTCTGCTTATGTCATGTAACAGTTTTCTCTCATTTTTTCTTCTGGAATTTTAATGATCTTAGCTTTTGTGTTTCAGTCTGTGATCTGCTTCGATTTTTTAATTTAATGTCTGTGTTTGGTGAATGGTTAGGGTTGAAGTTTTTGTTTTGTTTTGTTTTGTTTAAGATGGGGTTTCTCGGCCGGGCGTGGTGGCTCACGCCTGTAATCCCAGCATTTTGGGAGGCCGAGGTGGGTGGATCACGAGGTCAAGAGATTGAGACCATCCTGGTCAACATGGTGAAACCCCATCTCTACTAAAAATACAAAAAATTAGCTGGGCATGGTGGCGCGTTGCCTGTAATCCCAGCTACTCAGGAGGCCGAGGCAGGAGAATTGCCTGAACCCAGGAGGCGGAGGTTGTGGTGAGCCAAGATCTCACCATTGCACTCCAGCCTGGGTAATAAGAGTGAAACTCTGTCTCAAAAAAAAAGAAAAAAAAAAAAAAGATGGGGTTTCTCCATGATGGCCAGGCTGGTCCTGAACTCCTGACTTCAGGTGATCCACCCACCTCGGCCTCCCAAAGTGCTAGGATTACAGGCGTGAGCCACCATGCCTGGCCTCTTTTTTTTTTTTTTTTTTTGGTTGTTGTTGTTATTTTGAGACCGGGTCTCATTTGCTCTGTCTCCCAGGCTGAAGTACAGTGTTATGATCACAGCTCACTGTATGTAGCCTGAAACTCCAGGGTTCAAGTGGTCCTTCGACTCCAGTCTCCCAAGTAGCTTGGACTGCAGGTACACACTACCATGTGCAGCTAATTTTGGTTAAGGGGGATAGGATGTCACTATCTCCCAAGCCAGAGTGCAATGGCATGATCATAGCTCACTGCACCTCGACCTCCCAGGTTCAGGTGATCCTCCCTGCTCAGTTTCCCAAGTTGCTGGAACTGCAGGTGCATGTCATCACACCTGGCTAATCTTTGCATATCTTGTGGAAGTGGAATTTTACCATGTTGCCCAGCTGGTCTTGAACTCCTGGGCACAAGTTATCTGCCCACCTTGGCCTCCCAAAATGCTGGGATTACAGGCATGAACCACCACGCCCAACCTATGATTCTTAATCTCCATTTTTGGCTTAATAGCTCTATTTCCATTCAATTTTTTAGTCCTCAGTGTAAGACTCCAATTACACATGTTAGATATCTTTTTTGTTCTTGTTCTACAAGAACAGGCTCTGCTCAGTTTTTTCTTCAGTCTTTTTCTCTGTCTTTTTCAGATTTAACAGTTTCAATTAATCTATCTTTAGGTATATGAACTCTTTCCTCTGTCATTGTCATTTTATTATTTAACTCATCCAGTGAAGATTTTATTTTTGATACTGTATTTTTCATTTCTAGAATTTATAGTTGGTCTTTTTCTATTTTCTTTCTGTTGAGATTTCCTATCTTTTTGTTTATTAGAAGTATATTTTCCTTTATTTCATTAAGCATAGTTATAATAGCTGCTTTAAAATCCCTATGTGATAACTAAAATATCTGGGTCACTTCAGAATTGGCCTCTGTTGATTGTCTTTTTCCTTGAGAATGGTTTATGTTTTTACATAATTAGAAGTTTTGCATCCTGTACTAGACATTATGAATATTATGTTGCAGAAACTATGGTTTCTGATATGGTACCCCTAACAGTGTTAAATTTTTGTTTCAATAGACAATTAGTCTAAAATGGCAAACTTTGTCTTGCCTGTGGTGGGCAGCCGCTCAAATCTCAGTTCAGTTCTTTTAGCCTTAGCTTCATGCTGCTTAGAGTCTACTCCACGCATGATAAATTTTAGCACATTTTTCTGAGATCCAAGAGATACAATGGGAGACTGTATTCACCTATCTGAATCTTTATCTTATTCATGATCTTTGTCCTGCCTGTTTTCTGCTTTGGAGTACATAAAATGAAAAGAGATTAAATCTTATTATCTTTTTCTCTCTCTCTCTCTGTCTCTCTCTCTCCCTGTTTCTGTCTCTCTCTCTCTCTCTCTCTCTCTCTGTGTATGTGTGTGTGTGTGTGTGTGTGTGTGTGTGTGTGTGTATGTGTGGGACTCTTGCTCTGTCACTCAGGCTGGAGTGCAGTGGTGCGATTACAACTCAGTGCAGCCTGAAACTCCTGGCTCAAGTGATCCTCCCACCTCACCCTCTTGAGTAGCCGAGACCATAGGCATGCATCACCACACCTGGTGTATTAGTCTGTTCTCACGCTGCTGATAAAGACATACCCATCACTGGGTAATTTAGAAAGAAAAAGAGGTTTAATGGACTCACAGTTCCACAAGGCTGGGGAGGCCTCACAATTATGGCGGAAGGCAAGGAAGAGCAAAGCTACATCTTACATGATGGCAGGTAAAGAGAGAATGAGAACCAAGTGAAAGGGGTTTCCCATCAGACCTCATGAGACTTATTTACTACCATGAGAACAGTATGGGGGAAACTGCCCCCATGATTCAGTTATCTCCTACCAGGTCCCTACCACAATACTTAGGAATTATGGGAGCTACAATTCAAGATGAGATTTGGTTGGCAACACAGCCAAACCATATTACCTGGCTAATTTGTTTGTATATTTTGTAGAGGCAAGGTCTCACTATGTTGCCCAGGCTGATCTCAAACCTCTGGACTCAAGTGATCCTCCTGCCTCAGCTTCCCAAAGTGTTAAGATTATAGGCATGAGCCACCCCACCATGCCTGACCACCATTCTCACTCATGATCTAATTCAGACTAGGTTTCATGGCCTGGCTTAGCTCAGGGAGTTAAGATCATGGAAGGATAAATATACTGTGTTAATGGATTTGGAGTTTATATTGATTTTATAAGATGGGAGCCACTGAAAGACTTTAAGGAGGAAAATCATAATTATATTTTGGCAAAATTACTTCAGTCACTCTGAAGGATGATTTAGAATAGGAGAAGACTTGAAGCAGAGAGACCTATTAGGATGTTGCTGGGGCAGGATAAGATGGTAGATCCCAAATAAGACTTACACGTGATAAAAACAGAAAAATGATGTCCCTATATAGGAATGAAAGCATGAGAACAGAACAGAAGTGGGATGCGAATAGTGAGAATAAAGAACTGAGACGTAATCCGTCCCTCTGTTGAGGTTGTGTTGGGTACCTTAAAGAAGAAAGGCTAGAGGGTATAGCCATACCACAGACAGCTCTGAGAGCTGAGCAGGAGTCCAGACTTGCCATGGTGGCCATTTGGGAATCACTATAGATTATTAAAGAAAGCAGCATGGTGATAGATGTATAGGTATGTGGTTGGCAGGGACATGAAAGATGCTGAAGAAAGGAGAGCCTGGGCCAGGCACAGTGGCTCACGCCTGTAATCCCAGCACTTTGGGAGGCTGAGGCTGGTGGATCATTTGAGGTCAAGAGTTCAAGACCAGCCTGGCCAACATGGTGAAACCCCATCTCTACTGAAAATACAAAAAAATTAGCCAGGAGTGGTTGTGCATGTCTGTAATCCTAGCTACTTAGGAGGCTGAGGTGGGAGGATTGCTTGAACCTAGGAGGCAGAGGTTGCAGTGAGCCAAGATCGTACCACTGTATACTCTAGCCTAGGCGAAAGAGTGAGACTTCATCTCTAAATAAATAAATACAGGCATGTGCCTGTAATCCCAGCTACTCAGGAGGCTGAGGCAGGAGAATTGCCTGAACCCAGGAGGCGGAGGTTGCGGTGAGCCGAGATCGCGCCATTGCACTCCAGCCTGGGTAACAAGAGCGAAACTCCGTCTCAAAAAAAAAAAAAAAAAGGGAAAGAGAGCCTGGAGCCAGAGAAAAAGCTAGGAGGTGGTTGTAGTATTCCTTGACACAAAGAGATGAGGATTTGGGTTAGAGGAATGGCTGTGAATATGAGAAAATGTGAATGTTATAGGCAATTCAGAGGAATAAATGAGACCATCATCCTTTTTTTTTTTTTTTAACATTTAGTGAAAATAGGTTTATAATCCACTTAGCAACTATTCTCACAGAACTGTTGAGAGGATCAAATAAAGTAATATATATGAAATCACTGATAAATATATGAGTATCATCATAGAGATATATTTATCACTATATTAAGTCCTCTATTGGGTTTGCCAGATACCAAAGTAGGGAGGTGGGACCATCTACAGTGGCAGCCACTAGGCAGGTAAATAAAAATTCAACATACAGACTTAACTTTGAATGCATTTTAGTTTTCTTTCTCAGAAGTGCTCTCTGTGACCCTGGAGTCATAATTAACTAAGTTTTGATCTCGACTGTAACACTTAGTAGCATGGATAAGTTACATAACTTCTCTGTTCTTTATCTGTAAAATGGAGATAATTCTATTTTTTTTTTTTTTTGAGACGGAGTTTCGCTCTTGTTACCCAGGCTGGAGTGCAATGGCGCGATCTCGGCTCACTGCAACCTCCGCCTCCTGGGTTCAGGCAATTCTCCTGCCTCAGCCTCCTGAGTAGCTGGGATTACAGGCACGTGCCACCATGCCCAGCTAATTTTTTGTATTTTTAGTAGAGACGGGGTTTCACCATGTTGACCAGGTTGGTCTCGATCTCTCGACCTTGTGATCCACCCGCCTCGGCCTCCCAAAGTGCTGGGATTACAGGCGTGAGCCACCGCGCCCGGCCAATGAGATAATTCTATTAACTACCTGATAGGATGGTTTTGAAATTAAATAAGATAATAAATGTTAAGTGTTCAGAGCCAGTGTCTTTTATAGTAAGGGGTAAATAAAAGTTGGTTGCTACTTTTGTTGTTGTTGTTATTTTATTTTATTTTTTATTTATTTTTTTTTTGAGACCGAGTTTCGCTCTTGTTACCCAGGCTGGAGTGCAATGGCGCGATCTCGGCTCACCGCAACCTCCGCCTCCTGGGTTCAGGCAATTCTCCTGCCTCAGCCTCCCGAGTAGCTGGGATTACAGGCACGTGCCACCATGCCCAGCTAATTTTTTGTATTTTTAGTAGAGACGGGGTTTCACCATGTTGACCAGGATGGTCTCGATCTCTTGACCTCGTGATCCACCCGCCTCGGCCTCCCAAAGTGCTGGGATTACAGGCTTGAGCCACCGCGCCCGGCCGTGTTGTTATTTTTGAATGAGTATATCATATTCCTGCATTATCACAAGACAAAAGCCAACCCTAATAAGTAGCCCTTCAGTGGAGTAAAATGTATGATCATCCTGTTCGTTCTACTTCAGGATAAAAATATAAGTATGTGTATGTGTTTCTGTGACAGCCCTTGATTGCTTTTCAACAGAGATTCTTTGGACATTACTCATCTTTCCAAGTCATTCTTATATCCTTTTTCCCTCTCAAATCAAGCTTTGTATTCTATGCTGAAAAGCAGAAATCTGGCTTGGCGAGTTGGCTTAAGCGTATAATCCCAACACTTTGGGAGGCTGAGGCAGGTGGATCACCTGAGGTCAGGAGTTCAGGACCAGCCTGACCAACTTGGTGAAACCCCATCTCTACTAAAAATACAAAAATTAGCCAGGCATGGTTTACATGATTACATAGCGCATGCCTGTAATCCCAGCTACTCAGGAGGCTGAGGCAGGAAAATCACCTAAACCCAAGAGGCAGAGGTTGTAGTGAGCTGAGATCATGCCATTGCACTCCAGCCTGGGCGACAGAGTGAGACTCTGTCTCAAAAAAAGGAAAAAAAGCAGAAATCTTACCTGTTATAATTAGATCTCTTTAAATAGATTCAAGTGGATATTGCAGTTCTTTTCTAAAAATCATCAGCTGCAGGAATCACTGACTTAGGAGACACAGATGCCATTGGCAAGGGGTTTTTTCTTTAAAGATAACATAATTATGCTTAGATGTTTCAGCATTTTATTCTGTTATTTTTATTTTCAGTGTCTTCATACTTTTGTCTTCTCATCTCACTGTTCTAATTTAGAATAAAGCATTCATTTGGATTCTACTTCAATATATGTATGAGAAAGAACATGGAATAATGAAGCACCTGATTTTCTCTTTTGTTTGCAAGTTTCTAAATAGATTTTTGCAGTCATTTTGACTTGTGGACTTTCAAGAGAGTAAACCAACAATGTAACCGAAATACAGTATTCCTTGTAGGAAGACAGTGTTACTTAATTTTCCTCTCCCTGGCTTGATGTGGTAGGAATTGATTCATGGCACTTGAGGGATGGATTATCTGTTAATAATTTAAACATGAAGTTATCGTCTCAATCTACAGGCTTCCTGATTTGTGTTTGTCAATATTATGAGGCTAACTAATTCTTGGGCATGCCTTAATGAGTTTGAACTTTTATATATCTAATTAAATTAATTAAATCACTGGAATAGTTTTAATACTTTCATGATTACAGAATTGTAAAGAGAATCTCCTTTATTTAAAATGTCTAGGTTTTTTTCTTCTTTTAGTTTTTAAAAAAAGTTACCATAAACTGAGAAGTTTTCCTTCCTGATAATTACATTTCTGGACTTTGCTATAATTTCACCCTTCAAGGAAATTTCTGGAGACTCTTACTGTCTGGAGCACATTTTTCAGGAGAACCAATCTGTTTGTATTCTGAGTAACACACTAGGGTAGAGTTAGTTATTGTAGATTTTCCTCATAGGGTAACTGTGTAAATTGAAAGCTTATGCACTAGTTAAGCCTAGGAGTTCAATGAGCCATTGAGCTGGAATGAGTAACCTAGTTAATACATAACTATAAAAGTGTTGGCATCTCCTGTTTGAAACTGTCTTTGTTTCTGTGTTATTTTAGTTCATTGACTTGCCAAAAATCCACTAATACAAAGCATTTCCTGTACATTGTTTTACTCTGAAAGATATTTATTTATGGTTTTATTTGTACATCACTCTGTTTCTGAAGAAACAAAAAGAAAACATCCTCTTGCAAGTCAAAGTGCAAAGTAGGGCCTCTGTGTTTTTAAAGTGCTCCTGGTCGAGGTGGCTCAAGCCTATAATCCCAGCACTTTGGGAGGCCGAGGCCAGTGGATCACGAGGTCAAGAGATCGAGACCATCCTAGCCAACATGGTGAAACCCCTTCTCTACTAAAAATACAAAAAAATTAGCTGGGCATGGGGGCGTGCGCCTGTAGTCCCAGCTACCCCAGAGGCTGAGGCAGGAGAACTGCTTGAACCCAGGAGACGGAGGTTGCAGTGAGTCAAGATCACGCCACTGCACTCCAGCCTGGCGCCTGGCGACAAAGCGAGACGCTGTCTCAAAAAATAATAATTAAAAAAATATATAATAATAATAATAATAATAATTAAAAAAAAAAATAGGGCCGGGCACGGTGGCTCAAGCCTGTAATCCCAGCACTTTGGGAGGCCGAGGCAGGTGGATCACGAAGTCGAGAGATCAAGACCATCCTGGTGAACATGGTGAAACCCCGTCTCTACTAAAAATACAAAAAATTAGCTGGGCATGGTGGCACGTGCCTGTAATCCCAGCTACTTAGGAGGCTGAGGCAGGAGAATTGCCTGAACCCAGGAGGCGGAGGTTGCAGTGAGCCGAGATCGCGCCATTGCACTCCAGCCTGGGTAACAAGAGCAAAACTCCGTCTCAAAAAAAACAAAACAAAACAAAACAAAAAAAAGTGCCCCTGGCTTACCTTTTTTCCTCCCATTTAAAACTTCTCTCTACACATCCTTACTCAGGTTTGACCATCTCTAGAAAGTAATCAAATTTCAGATATTGTCCTATCTTCAAATCTTTCTCTGATTCTTTCCCAGCCTAAAAGAAGCAGGTAGCAGATATACTAATATTTGCTTATTGTGTGGCCATTTCTGGGATTTTTTTTTTTTTTTTTAAAGACTGATTGTTGCTCTGTCACCCAGGCTGGAGTGCAGTGGTACTGTCATGGCTCATTTCAACCTCTACCTCCTGGACTCAAACAGTCCTCCCACCTGAGCCTCCCAAGTAGCTGGGACCATAGGCACACATCACCACATCCAGCTAATTAAAAAAAAATTTTTTGGCTGGGCGTAGTGGCTCACGCCTGTAATCAAGCACTTTGGAGGCCAAGGCAGGCGGATCACCTGAGGTCGGGAGTTCAGGACCTCAGCCTGACCAACATAGTAAAACCCCCATCTTTAAAAAAAAAAAAGAAAAGAAAAGAAAAAAATTTTTTTTTTTTTGGTAGAGATGGGGTTTCACTACGTTGCCCATGCTGGTCTTAAACTCCTGGACTCAAGCACTTCTTCCACCTCAGCCTCCCAAAGTGTTGGGATTACAGGAATGAGCCACTGCACCAAGCTTATTTTGTATTTTTAACAAGAAGACTATTTAATCCAAAGGAATAAAGTTCGAATGATTATATAGAATCTGAGGCAATATAATTTGCTAATAGAAGAAATATTTGACGATAAGAAGATCTCATCTGGGTGTAGTGACTCACACCTGTAATCCTAGCACTTTGGGAGGCCAAGGTAGTTGGATCATCTGAGGTCAGGAGTTCAAGACCAGCCTGGCCAACATGGTGAAACCCTGTCTCTAATAAAAATACAAAAAAATTAGCTGGGTGTGGTGGCAGGCGCCTGTAATCCCAGCTACTCAGGAGGCTGAGGTGGGAGAATTACTTGAACCTGGGAGGCAGAGGTTTCAGTGAGCTGAGATCGTGCCATTGCACTCCAGCCTGGGCAACAAGAGCAAAACTCCATATCAAAAAAAAAAAAAGGATCTTTCTGTCTTTTTAAAACATTCTTGGTAGGTTACTTACACCGACAGTAGTTCCACTATCAAGTTTGTTTTTGTTTAATAATTTGTCCCACAGGGATCTTCTCATGATCCCAATCTAAGCCTGTCAAAGTCTATTTACATATAATTTGCATCTAAATCATTCCTACTTGTGTGGTCTGTGTGTGACCGGAAAGGGAAAGCTTAAGAGCCCCTGAAATCTTTGCTAACCTACTGCTGGTTCAGGGTCACTTCTTGGTTATATTACCTTAAAGAGGAAATGAATGAAGAAACAAAAGCATCAGATCAACAATTAGCCTTAAGGAGAAAAACGGGTCCTGACATGTAGACACAAGTGGGGGGAAATCTATCCAGGGACTACCCAGCATTCTTGCCCAGTGACTATTGTGACCTGCCTGCCTGGCAAGCCCCATCAAGACCAGAAGATAGCTTTGGCTCCAACACTGCAATGCCCTAATATGTGTATCAATATAGGGTTTTAACAGCTTTCACAAGGCCTTTATCAGTCATCCTTTATGGTTAGGAAATCAGAAGTGTTCACTTCTTTCCACTTTTGAAAGTGGGAAAGAAGAGAGGAATTTTTTCTCCTCTCCAGACTAGAATTAATAGTATTCCAGCCCTAAACCAAGACTACTCAGTGCCAGTTCGGGTGTTTGCCCGTGGACTAGAACTTACTTCCTTTGTACTCTGTTATTTATGCACCATTTTAAGACTAAGTCACTGGCTTCTTTTCTAGCTATGCCTTATGAAGTTAAACAAAGAAAGATGAAAATTGCAAGGACCTTGAAATGTCAGAAATGTGGGGCAATCAGTTGGCTGCATTTATATCCTTTGTTTCAGAATGGAAGTTCCTGCTGTTTTCAATGGAGAGCCAAGTAAAAAAAAGTCTTGATGGCAGTAGAGAGAGCCCTCTGCCTGGAAGACCGGAGTCTGATTTTGAGCACTTATCTGCATCTCAGTAAACTGTGTGACCTGGGATGAGCCCCTTTTAAATTTTACTTTCTTATTTGTGATACAGGGTTAATAATATTTTGTTCTACCTATCTTAAATTCTTGTGAGGCTCAAACAGGATAATAGACCAACTATTTTGCAGATGAAGAGGCTTATGAATGCACATAGCATTGCTTTATTCCACAGTATTTTATGTCTGGGCTGCACTGTAGCTGCATACATTGTATTAACTAAGATCCCTCTCCTGTTCATAAAGGGCTATGTGGAGGAGGGAAACTGAAGTCAGAACAGAGATGATTTCCCCAGAGCTGCAAGGGAAAGTCAAGGCTGAAAAATAACTGTTGTTAATAGATCAAAATTTACCTATGAATTTTTTAATGATGAATTTCATCAAAAATTAATTGCATTTAAATTATTTAATTCTCTAAATGGCTTTTGGAGAGGAAATCTTGCCTGTCAGGATCCGCCATGTCAATCTAATTTCCTTCTGACCTTGACAGAAATTGTAAACTGTGTTGACTCCCGCTAACACGTGGCAATAAATCGTATTCATGAAATGTTACGAGAAACAAGTGATTCTTCTACTATATTTCTTAACAGTAGAGAGGTAGAGTTCTAGTCCCTGAAATGCAAGGAAAAAAATGTTAGCGAGGACAAAAAAAGGGCACACAGAGTCAGATCTATATTTTGTCTCCAGTTTCCTCATTGACTGGATCAACAAGAGTGTTTCTGCTAAGGGCATTTAGCTCTCCAGGGTGTCACCCCTAGAGATCCATACACTTTGGTACCCAAATAAATGGCATCCAAGACGGGAAGAAAAGTAGTCCATCTGGATCCCTTTTTTCAGTAACTGATTTAAGGAGGTCAAATATGTGTTGAATCCTTTGACCATTTTATGCTTTTGCCTTTTTTCTCCACAAAATATTTAATATCAAACTAAAAATACACAGTGTACAGTCCTGGAGAAAGGAAGAGCATACTTAAGCTAGTTAGATTACAGAGGGTATTTAAGCACTCTAATTGAGATCCTGGAGCCTGGAAAAAAGATTAAGATTCAAAGATATACAGAAAAAGACTCCAGTTATTTATCTCTACTTCAACCTGGTCCATAGAGGAATTGAAATAAAGAACAGAAAAGAGTTGGATGGGGCAAAACAAAAAGGGTGGAGCACAAAGGTTTTAACAACTCTGGTGTAAGATCTTTTTTTTTTTTTTTGAGACGGAGTTTCGCTCTTGTTACCCAGGCTGGAGTGCAATGGCGTGATCTCGGCTCACCGCAACCTCCGCCTCCTGGGTTCAGGCAATTCTCCTGCCTCAGCCTCCTGAGTAGCTGGGATTACAGGCACGAGCCACCATGCCCAGCTAATTTTTTGTATTTTTAGTAGAGACGGGGTTTCACCATGTTGACCAGGATGGTCTCGATCTCTCGACCTTGTGATCCCCCCGCCTCGGCCTCCCAAAGTGCTGGGATTACAGGCTTGAGCCACCGCGCCCGGCTGGTGTAAGATGTTAACATCCATGGGTTAATATTTGTCAAATGTGATTTAATGCACCTATACATGGAGACTGTGGAATATTGGACCAAATGGTCCACTGTGTTTAAGTGTCACAGGGTGAATTCCAAAATTGGGGTTCGGCCTAGGAGGCCACGAGGGTTCTTGGCTTCACTCAGGAAGGAATTCAGGAGTGAGCCAACTGAGTAAAGTGAGAGCAAATTATTTTTTTATTTTTATTTTATTTTTCGAGATGGAGTCTCACTCTGTCTCCCAGGCTGGAGTGCAGTGGCACCGTCTCAGCTCACTCCAACCTCTGTCTCCCAGGTTCAAGCAATTCTCCTGCCTCAGCCTCCTGAGTAGCTGGGACTAGAGGTATGTGCCACCATGCCCGGCTAATTTTTTTTTTTTTTTTTTTTTTTGAGACGGAGTTTCGCTCTTGTTACCCAGGCTGGAGTGCAATGGCGCGATCTCGGCTCACCACAACCTCCGCCTCCTGGATTCAGGCAATTCTCCTGCCTCAGCCTCCTGAGTAGCTGGGATTACAGGCACGCGCCACCATGCCCAGCTAATTTTTTGTATTTTTAGTAGAGACGGGGTTTCACCATGTTGACCAGGATGGTCTCGATCTCTTGACCTCGTGATCCGCCCGCCTCGGCCTCCCAAAGTGCTGGGATTACAGGCTTGAGCCACCGCGCCCGGCCAATTTTTTTATTTTTTTTTGTATTTTTATTAGAGATGGGGTTTCACCATGTTGGTCAGGCTGGTCTCAAACTCCTAACCTCAAATGATCCGCCCATCTCAGCCTCCCAAAGTTCTGGGATTATAGGCATGAAACGCCGCGCCCAGCCCGAGAGCAAATTTATTAAGAAAAGTAAAGGAATAAAAGGATGGCTCCTCCATGGGCAGAGCAGCAGCATGGACTATTTGACTGAGTATACTTATGGTTATTTCTTGATTGTATGCTAAACAGGGATGGATTATTCATGAGTTTTCCAGGAAAGGAGTAGGGAGTTCCTGGAACTGAGGGTTCCTCTTTTTAGACTACATAGGGTAATGTCTGGACATTGTCATGGCATGTGGAGACTGTCATGCTACTGGTGGGAGTGTCTTTTAGTATACGAATGCATTATAATTAGTGTATAATGAGCAGTGAGGGTGGCCAGAGGTCACTTTCATTGCATTTTGTTTTTGATGGGTTTTAGCCAGCTTCTTTATCACATCTTGTTTTATCAGTGGGATCTCTGTGACCTGTATGTTGTGAAACTGGTCCTGCCAACCTCCTATCTCATCTTGTGACTAAGAATCTAAGAATGCCTTCCTAGAAATGCAGCCCAGCAGGTCTCATCCTCATCTTACCTAGCATCTATTCAAGATGGAGTCACTCTGGTTAGAACGTCTCTGACATATTTTCCCCCTCCCTTTTACAAGGGCACCTTAATCCTAAGGGTTGTAAAGGGATGAAGATCCATCTTCTGTAACTTCTTCAGGCTGAACAGGCTGAATAGGGGCAATTACCTAATTATTAGGGTCTTTTGTGTTCAAGGTATAGAGGAGCTCAGTCAGAATCGCGAGGACCGTTTATAACTGAGTCTCAACAGAAGGTACAGTCTAGAAGATTCATAAATGTTCAATTTAAGAAAATGTTGAGTAGGCTTATCTTACATTCCTATACAATGAGTCTAACAGCAATATATTCCACAGCAGTCAAGCAAAATAAGTGAAATTATCCCAAGTAAACTAAATAAGACTTTCCATGAACTTGGCAGTTGTAACCAAGCTGATATGAGGTCATGCCCAAAATTAGAACACTCATCCAGATTTTCACATTACTCTCCCTATTGTTTCTTCTGAGTAGCAGCAGGGATCACTGGGTGGTTCACAGGAGTAAGGAGGATCAGTCTAAATTGCAGAAAAAATTAAAAAACAATGGATGCGATTAGAATCTAATAAAAGGTATACCATAGTTTTTGAATCATAATTTTTCTCTCTCTAGTCTCCCATTTTTACTAAAGATAAATTATAGTAGAACCAGTTTGTTTGCAAAATAAGTTTTAGTTTTATTAAACTTGGCCTGATCATGTATATAAAGTACAGCAAGAATAATTATTTGCCATATAAACTCCTTTTAAAATTGTCTTTGATAAAACATTGTTCCATAGGAATCTCAGACTTTATTGATTGATTGAGACAAGTCTTACTCTGTCACCCAGGCTGAAGTGCAGTGGCATAATTTTGGCTCACTGCAACCTCAACATCCCAGATTCAGGCAATTCTTCCACTTCAGCCTCTTGAGTAGCTGGGAGTACAGGTGCACACCACCACGTCTGGCTAATTTTTGTGTTTTTTAGTAAAGACAGGGTTTTGCCATGTTGCCCAGGTTGGTCTTGAACCTCTGAGCTCAGGCAGTCCCCCGACCTTGGCCTACCAAAGTGCTGGGATTACAAGCATGAGCTGCCCATGCCCAGCCTTCTCAGACTTTTTAAAGCCTTGAGTCCAGCCATGAATTCATCTGTGCCTGTACATACCTGTATGAGTTGGGTAAATTCCTCATCTCTTAAGATCCCAAGATAATCTGTATCTCCTGGGCCTGTCAGAAAGTGATATTGTTTACTTATTGCAGGTCAGAAACTCTGTGCAGGGACTGTGTAGATAAGGTATGAGGCCAGTTTTCCTAAGGGACTTTTATTGGCTCTTTAAGTCAATTTAATCCCTTTAAATAGTCTTTATATTTGAAAGCATGTGGTTCCAGTCAAAACCTTGGTAAAATAACCAGTGTCTGTAATTGTGTCCTATTACAAAAGAAAACGGATTCTTTTTTTTCTTTCTTCTTTCTTTCTTTCTTTTTTTGAGACGGAGTTTCCCTCTTGTAGCCCAGGCTAGAGTGCAATGGCACGATCTCGGCCCACCACAACCTCTACCTCCCAGGTTCAAGTGATTCTCTTGCCTCAGCCTCCCAAGTAGCTGGGATTACAGGTGTGTGCTATCACACCCAGCTAATTTTGTATTTTTAGTAGAGACGGGATTTTTCCGTGTTGAGGCTGGTCTCAAACACCCAACCTCAGGTGATCTGCCTGCCTCAGCCTCCCAGAGTGCTGGGATTATAGGCATGAGCCACCATGCCTGGCAGAAATCAGATTCTTAATATACTTATGCAAATGACGACATTGCCATAAGTTAACAATACTCACAAATAGTTTCCAAATTCTGGAGAAATCAGGTAGAGAGAAAGACACATCCTCCATAGTTTGTTTTTAGACAAAAACTTTGTTTTATACTCATTATAGGAGTATACTTTACTCAAGTGTTGAAAGCTGTAAGTAGCTCAAAAGTTTTTTTGACTCTGAGAAACAAAACAATCAGCAATGTTTTAAGCAAAAAATTATAAAAAGATTATTTTAATCTTTTATTAGTTCAATCTATGCAATTAATTTTTCTTGGTATCTATAAACACATTAGTTTTCCAAGAGAGTCTTGAAAATTTTTTTCTCTGTTTTAGTGACACACTTTCCAAAGTTTTCAGAGATGTATATTTAAGACTGCTTTTCAGGCCGGGCGCGGTGGCTCAAGCCTGTAATCCCAGCACTTTGGGAGGCCGAGGCGGGTGGATCACAAGGTCAAGAGATCGAGACCCTCCTGGTCAACATGGTGAAACCCCGTCTCTACTAAAAATACAAAAAAAATAGCTGGGCATGGTGGTGCGTGCCTGTAATCCCAACTACTTAGGAGGCTGAGGCAGGAGAATTGCCTGAACCCAGGAGGCGGAGGTTGCGGTGAGCCGAGATCGCGCCATTGCACTCCAGCCTGGGTAACAAGAGCAAAACTCCGTCTCAAAAAAAAAAAAAAAAAAAAAAAAGACTGCTTTTCAGAGTCCTATAGCTGAAAAGCATTATAAATCATCTTTTGTAGAGGATCAAAACAAGACAATTGTCTGTGAATGACAAAAAGTCTTAGGTCAGCCATAGTCAAAGTTGTGATTAGCAAGGAAATTTGGTTACCTCTGTGACAGACAATAAATTAGCATAACAATTATAATTCTTACTGATAATGTACACCAAGTCATATCAGAATTATAGGAGTTTCACGTAACTTTGGAACACATACCAATAACACATTTATGCAAATACAGCCCAAAGAAAGTCAAATACCATTGTGTATTTAACAGTCTTTCCTATATGATTTTAATATATCAAATATGTCATTTTTGGACTTTAGGGGGCCTAATAATCAGGTCAGAAAAAGACTTAATTTAGAATTTTATTTTGGAAAGTTGTCAGTTATCAAAGGCTTAAAATACTCGATATTATAAAATAGAATCACAGGTCGTTTATTTAGTTAAAAATATAACTCAAAGATTTCAAAAAGGCAAAAACCTTTACTCATTGATAAAGGAAGACTAGGCAACAAGATCCAATAAAAACAGCATGAGGCCGACTGAATCTGTCTCTCTTCTCTCCTCTTTTTTTTTTTTTTTTAAATATATATATTTTTGTACCTGTACATATCAAGGAAATCCTTTTTTCTTTATAGTTCATCTTAAAGGCAAACAAAAATCTTTTTTTTAGCCGGGCGCGGTGGCTCAAGCCTGTAATCCCAGCACTTTGGGAGGCCGAGGCGGGTGGATCACGAGGTCGAGAGATCGAGACCATCCTGGTCAACACGGTGAAACCCCGTCTCTACTAAAAATACAAAAAACTAGCTGGGCGTGGTGGCTCGTGCCTGTAATCCCAGCTACTTAGGAGGCTGAGGCAGGAGAATTGCCTGAGCCCAGGAGGCGGAGGTTGTGGTGAGCCGAGATCGCGCCATTGCACTCCAGCCTGGGTAACAAGAGCGAAACTCCGTCTCAAAAAATAAATAAATAAATAAGGAAAAGGCATTATATTAAAAAAAAAAAAAAAAAAAGGTACCTCAACGACAAGTCATTCAGGACTCACTATTGTCCCCATGTCTAATGAGGATCTCTACTAGACATAGGACTTTTCTTTCTATCCACTTATCTACCCCTTCAGATTCTTACCTCCTGCAGCAATACATTAAATAAAGTGACAATAAGACAAGAAAATGCTGTTACAGAAAATGGTAACTTTAGGGTAGAAAACCAGAAAAAGCAAGACCAAGATTACCCTAGGGTGGGACTCTAGCCCACAGTTCTAGAGGGAATGCCAATTCCAAACACCCTAGAGCAGGGGCGACCAAAAGTACCAAATGCTGAAAACCCCAGAGCATCTCGGGGGTGTCCAACAGTGAACCCCAAAGGCATGAGACCTAATGCACTTGGGGGCTACAGAACAACATGACTCTGGCATCCCAGGATCAATATAGTGAGGGACCACTCACAACCAAGTATCCTACCTTAAACAGTTGCCCAACTAGCCAAATCAAAAACTACAAACATGACAAAGAAATAAGGTTAAGCATGCAATTTGGCAGTAGGAGCAGAAGAGTAAAATGGCCAATCGTTATAAACTAGAGAGTAAATGTCAGAGAGAAGGAGTGACAAGGTGGCTACCAAGGAAGTTGCCGGCCAGGTGTGCTCTGGCCAGGTGTGCTCTCTTCTGGGGCACCCAGACAACGGGAGGCTGTAGTCAGGCCCCCAAGCCAGAGGTTTCATAGCAACTTTCCCATCTACCCAAAATAAACGACAGAGAACCCAAAATCAAAATTTTTAAAAAGGTAGCGGCCAGGCACAGTGGCTCACACCTATAATCCCAGCACTTTGGGAGGCCAAGGTAGGTGTAGCACTTGAAGTCAGAAGTTCTAGACCAGCCTGGCCAACATGGTGAAACCCCTGTCTCTACTAAAAATTTACAAAATTAGCTGGTCATCTGTAATTCCAGCTACTCAGGATGCTGAGGCAGAATTGCTTGAACCTAGGAAGTGGAGGCTGCAGTGAGCTGAGATCATGCCATTATGCTCCAGCCTGGGCAACAAGAGTGAAACTCCATCTCAAAAAAAAGAAGGTAGCAAGTTGAATTCTTGTTTTACCCAGCCCCTATTCAAAGTGGAGTCACTCTGGTTTGAATGCCTTTGACATAAGGACCTCCAAGAATCTGAATCTGTAGTGTTTTTCTTACCTCTGTTAAGAAACTTTCAAATAATACTCATATTTTTTCAAAAACAGAAACTGAAAATTTAGAAGGCTTTTAAAAATGTTATCCATGGCCGAGCTCAGTGGCTCATACCTGTAATCCCAGCACTTTGGGAGGCCGAGGCAGGCAGATCATGAGATCAAGAGTTGCAGATCATGAGATCAGGAGTTCCAGACCAGCCTGGCCAACAAGGTAAAACCCCGTCTCTACTAAAAATACACAAATTGGCTGGGTGTGTTGGCAGGCATCTGTAATCCCAGCTACTCAGGAGGCTAAGGCGAGAGAATCACTTGAACCCAGAAGGCAGGGGTTGCAGTGAGTTGAGACTGCGCTATTGCACTCCAACCTGGACGACAGAGCGAGATTCCGTCTCAAAAAAAAAAAAAAAAAAAAAAGTTATCCATTAAGGCTGGGCATGGTGGCTCACGCCTGTAATCCCAGCACTTTGGGAGACTGAAGCGAGTAGATCATAAGAACAGGAGATCGATACCATCCTGGACAATGTGGTGAAACCCTGTCTACTAAAAATACAAAAATTAGCCGGGTGTGGTGGTACATGCTGGTAATCCCAGCTACTTGGGAGCCTGAGGCAGGAGAATTGCCTGAACCAGGGAGTGGGAGGTTGCAGTGAGCTGAGATCGCGCCACTGCACTCCAGCCTGGCAACAGAGGGAGACTCTGTCTTAAAAAAAAAAAAAAAAAGTTACACATTATGTGGCCGGCTCTGAAGCAATAAAGACTGAAATTGTATTGGCACCATCATTTACTAACAAATAAGGAGAGGAAGAGCTGACAGAAACGATGCTAGTCAGAAAGCAATGGGAAAGCCCTGGGTTCTGCTTGGCTGAAAGCCTTTGGTTCTGCTTGGAGGCAGGACTCGGTTCCTATAGTGGGCAGATTACCAAAGAATCCGGATCTTCTGCTTCGTCTGTTTGAGGGGAGCAATGATTGGGAATTGTCTGTGAGATTAGCCCCAAGCCTTTGGTCTCTGAGTTTTTGGGAGGCAGAGATGTGTTTCATAGCAGATCCTGCTTATACACATAGACTGCTTCTTTTCTAGTATGTGAATATTTTTGTTTGTTGCTTCTGTTTTTCCAGCTTCACTGAAAAATAAATTCTGCAGTCCTCCTTCCGACCCTTCCATTTGCAAAATTTCCTTTTTTAAAAACACAGACTTCTTGAAATAGAATTCATATACTAGACAATTCAACCATTTACAGTGTACAGCTCAGTGTTGTTTTTGTTAAGTTCACAGGGTTGTGCAATCACCATTACAATCAATTTAGGACATTTTCATCATCCCAAAAGCAACCTTGTACCCATTACCAATCGAGCAATCAGTACTCTACTTGCCACTCGAAGGGTTTACTTGAGAGTTGGACATTTCATATAAATGAAATACACCATGTGGTCTTTTGTGACTGGCTTCTTTCACTTAGCATAATGCTTTCTTTTTATTTTAAATATGGAATACTCCATGAATTTGCCTGTCATCCTTGCACAGGAGCCACGCTAATCTCGATATCATTCCAGTGTTGGTATATTTGCTGCTGAGGCAAGCACAATGATTTCAAAGTTCATCTGTGTTGCAACATGTACTAGTACCTCATTTCTTTTTATTGCCGAATGATACTCCGTTGTATGGATATGCCACATTTTTAACCCATTCATCAGTTGATGGATATGTGATTTTTTTCCACCTTTTGGCTATTATAAATAAAACTGCTATGTACATTTGTGTATAAGTTTTTATGTGGAAATGTGTTCTCAGTTCTCTCAAGTCATATGGTAACTCTATGTTTAACTTTTTGAGAAACTGCCAAACTGTTTTCCAAAGTTTTCCATTTTACATTTTCACTAGCAATGTATACGGGTTCCAGTTTCTCCTCACCAGGGCTTGTTATTGTCTGCCCTTTTAATTATAACCCTTCTAGTGGATATGAAATGATATCTCATTATGGTTTTGATTTGTACTTCCCTAGTGATTAATGATGTTGAGCACATTTTCCTGTGCTTTTTGGACATTTTTATATCTTCTTTGGATAAATGTATATTCAGATCCTTTACTCATTTTTTAATTGAGTTGTCTTTCTTTTTTGTGTTTTAAGAGTTCTTTGTAGATTCAACAGACAAGTCCCTTTCACTTTATATGATTTGCAGATATTTTCTTCCATTTTGTGGATTGTCTTTCATTTTCTTTTTTTGAAGAATAGACTTTTTCTTTCAGAAAAAATAGACCTTTTTTTAGAGCAGTTTTAGGTTCACAGAAAAATCTAGCAGAAAGTCGAGAGAATTTCCATATGCTCCCTCCCCCAACACAGCCTCCGTCACTGTCAAAATTCTTTTCACTTTCTTGATGGTGACATTTGAAGCACAAACGTTTTTAATCTCAATGAAGTCCAACGTATGCATTTTTTCTTTGGTCACTTTTGCTTCTGGTGTTATATCTAAGAAGGCTTTGTCTAACCTGAAGTCACAAAGATTTACTCCTATGTTTTCTTGTTTTTTTGTATAGCCGAGATCTTGCTATGTTGATCAAAGCCAGCACTCCCAGGCTGGTCTTGAACTCCTGACCTCAAACAATCCTCCCACTTCAGACTCCCAAAAGGCTGACATTACAGGTGTCAGCCACTATACCTGGCCTCATATTTTTTTTGAGTTTTACAATTTTTTTTTTTTTTTTTTTTTTTTTGGAGACGGAGTTTCTCTCTTGTTACCCTGGCTGGAGTGCAATGGCACGATCTCGGCTCACCGCAACCTCTGCCTCCTGGGTTCAGGCAAGTCTCCTGCCTCAGCCTCCTTAGTAGCTGGGATTACAGGCACATGCCACCATGCCCAGCTAATTTTTTTTGTATTTTTAGTAGAGACGGGGTTTCACCATGTTGACCAGGATGGTCTCGATCTCTTGACCTTGTGATCCACCCGCCTCGGCCTCCCAAAGTGCTGGGATTACAGGCGTGAGCCATCGCGCCCGGTGAGTTTTACAATTTTATCTCTTTTTGTGTGTGTGTGTGAGACAGAGTCTTGCTCTTTCACCCAGCCTGGAGTGCAGTGACATGATCTCAGCTCACTGCAACCTCCACCTCCTGGGTTCAAGTGATTCTCCTGCCTTAGCCTCCTGAGTAGCTGGGGCTACAGGCATCTGCCACCACACCCAGCTAATTTTTTTGTATTTTTAGTAGAGACGGGGTTTCACCATGTTGACCAGGATGGTCTCGATCCACCCGCCTCGGCCTCCCAAAGTGCTGGGATTACAGGCTTGAGCCACCACGCCTGGCTGGAAAGATAATTCTTTTTTTTTTTTTTTTTTTTTTTTTTGAGATGGAATTTTGCTCTTGTTACCCAGGCTGGAGTGCAGTGGCGCAATCTCGGCTCACCACAACCTCCACCTCCTGGGTTCAGGCAATTCTCCTGTCTCAGCCTCCTGGGTAGCTGGGATTACAGGCACGCACCACCATGCCCAGCTAATGTTTTGTATTTTTAGTAGAGACGGGGTTTCACCATGTTGACCAGGATGGTCTCGATCTCTTGACCTCGTGATCCACCCGCCTCAGCCTCCCAAAGTGCTGGGATTACAGGCTTGAGCCACCGCGCCCGGCGAAAGATAATTCTTAAACTTCAGTTTGGAAATTAAATTCTGATATATTTTCAGGACTCTGTGTATTCTTTAAAATAATTTTTTAAATAGGCTGGGCGCGGTGGCTCAAGCCTGTAATCCCAGCACTTTGGGAGGCCGAGGCGGGTGGATCACGAGGTCGAGAGATCGAGACCATCCTGGTCAACATGGTGAAACGCCGTCTCTACTAAAAATACAAAAAATTAGCTGGGCATGGTGGCGCGTGCCTATAATCCCAGCTACTCAGGAGGCTGAGGCAGGAGAACTGCCTGAACCCAGGAGGCGGAGGTTGCGGTGAGCCGAGATCGGGCCATTGCACTCCAGCCAGGGTAACGAGCGAAACTCCGTCTCAAAAATAAAAAAAAATTTTAAATAATGTGTTTTCATTTTAATAATAATTCTGAATCACTAGGATCCATGTTATAATCAAATTGCATTACATGGCCGGGCGCGGTGGCTCAAGCCTGTAATCCCAGCACTTTGGGAGGCCGAGGCG